>NW_027491071.1:600000-819714 GCF_021521415.1 Bidens hawaiensis | reverse complement strand
CGAAGCTCCATCCCTAGTGGGGTTGATTTACCATTAAAAAGGATTAAAAAGGGTAGGATCCTTCCTTGAGAAAGAAACGGTTCAGGATAATGGATCCTTCTTTTAATTGTTTTTCCTTATTTTTTCTTCTTTGTAGTGGATAACTTCACTTCCTTGGCTAACCTACCAGGAACAAGAGAAAAAGCAAAGAGGTTTCTTGCCCTGTATCCCGAAGTTCGCACTTTCTAGGCCAAATTCATTGAGGCTTTTTGTGAAATCTCTTCGGATTCCAATAGCAACATGTCAAGTAAGGTTTAAAATTGTATAATAAAGTTAATAAAATAGAAAACTTATCTGTTTCTTATGCTTCACAGGCCCTCAAAAGTCTAACAAATCAGCCGGAAAGTTCTCTTTGGAGGATATCGATAGTCTCATAACTCCTCAAGTCATCAAGAAAGAAGCTCTAAAGGCAGCTACCACTTCCGAACCAAGAACCTTGACCACCAGGGCCAAATCAGGAGCGGCCAAAAGGAAAAGATCTTTGGAACCAGAGAGTCCTTTTGAAATGATCATTGTTGTAAGTATCCTTGATCCTGATATCCCTTGTTTATGAATCAAGAATCCTTCCAGCTTTGTGTAATTTTCTGGTACAAGGCTGTGAACTCTTCCAAAGACTACCACGAGAAGATCGTGATCCAATTGGGAGATAGCATTACTGGAATGGTAACTGCAGCTGCTGCGAAGGACAAGGACCTAGCCAAGCTCACTAAGGAGAAGAAATGCTTGGATGATCTGCTATCCACAAAGAATCTCTGCATCAAGAGGAAGTGAAACACGCTACCGAGGAGGCCAAAATGTGGGCGGTCAGGTCAGTGCTGCAAGCCAGGATCAAGATGGCTATAGAAGCTGGTGATCCTGCTTTCGATAGGTCAGCTTAGGATGTGGAAATATGGAAGCAGGCTTTGGTGGAGCTTGGTGGAGGAGATGACGAAGAGGATGTTGAGACGGCTGATGGAAGTGGAGTTGGGAAGAGTGGAGCGAAGGATGCAGGCGATATGGATGAAGGAAAGTGTTTTGGATAAAAATCTACTAAGGATAATGTATCCAAATTCGTTTAGTGAGGATTGATCCTGATACGATCTGGAATACATGCTAAGGATAATGATCCAGACATATGCCAGGATAACATATCCACAGTGTCAAATTTCTGTGCACTAACAATTGCCCCCAAAATGGCGGTTGTGATAAGATCACAGCTGTCATTTTGCCTTGAATTCAAACTTCCTGCAAAAACATATGAGATTTGACAAGTTGAATATAATTGTCACATATCAATGGATTTTCCATGGGAACTTCATTTCCGGTTGTATATCCTTCTCCCGTAAGGTTTGGTTAGACCTAAGTTACCATAAGTATTAATCCTTTTCAAATCTTTATAAAACTGAATTAAAGGATTTTGAATCCATAAGTATTGATCCTTTGGTGATCCTAAGAACCTGATGCAAATATCTTATGATATTATCTGGGATTAAACTCAATAAACCGGGGACAAGCCCATAAAATAAACTGGGGACAAGCCCATGCAACTGGGGACAAGCCCGTGAACTAGGGACAAGCCCGTGTAATCTGGGGATAAGCCCGTGAACTGGTGTTAAACTGGGGACAAGCCCAAACTGGGGACCGGCCCAAGGATACGGATGTCAACTGGGGACTCACCCAAACCGGGATTTAGCCCAAACGTGAGATAACGTGAAAACGTTATAAACCTTAGCTAACATGAAAATGTTAGAAACCTTTGTCTTGAGATAACGTGAAAACGTTATAAACCGGTGGTATGGTACGTGTAACGCCCTGAAATTCGATTGGTAAACTAGGATCGTGAAATCATCGGAAACTATAGACTTTGGGATTCTGGACGATAAGTTCGGAACCCATATCATTGGAAAAATCTGCTTTTATCATTTAAAATGTTTATTTTATAAAACGACATTTACGCCTGAAAAATATTAATTTTTATGCTTTCAAAAAAATTAAATATTCTTATTTAAAAAGATTTCAAATAATTATTCGGAAAATGGTTTTATAAAAGTTTTGCTGAAAAAGTTTTAGTTTGTTTAAAAACTTATGAACTCGACTAGTCTTGACCCGTCGGTAGCCTAAACCCGAACCCGAGTCACCCGAGTATTTAAGCGGAAAATCAAGTATTCTTACACCATCTCTTTCATTTCCACCAACACTTCCCACCCAAACACTCTCATTCTAGAGAGAGAAACTAGAGAGAGAAAGTCTTCAAACTTCAAATCCGAGTCCACAAATCTGTTTGTTGTTGTTCTTGGTAAGATCTTCTTGAAAATCATCCATTTTCATAACCATTTTCGGCCTCAAATCGAGCAAAAACACCCATTTTCGTTTCTTGAGTTTTCGGGTCAAAAACCGTCTTGTTTTGGTGTCAAAATGCAGGCTTTTGTGTTTAAAATCACTGGGAATCGATAGTCCCTTCAATCCCGAGCATTTCCATGTCAAAAACTTCGATTTTGGGTCAAAAATCTGGAAAAATCTGAAAAACCCGTAGGTTTCTCCGTCGCCCAGCTTGAAGGAGTCGAATCAGACTCATTCGATCGAATCAGTCGATCGAATCAGCCCATTCGATCGAACCAGTCGATCGAACCAGTCCGGTCGACCGAATAGGAAAGCAACCGAATGGTCTCCAACTCATTCGACCGAATGAGTTTCGTATTCGATCGAACGAGTGTCTATTCGATCGAACAAGTTCCATGTTCGACCGAACGTGTTCCTATTCGATCGAATCAAGCCAGAACCAAGCTGTTTTCGTCTTTAAAACCCAGTTTTTGCTCGAGGTCACGTAAGCTTGTTTTCTTAGACTTATAGCACGTTGTTAACCTTATATATATGTCCAACTCTAGGCTAAGGAGATCTATTGTAGCACCATCCTAACCCAAGATCAAGGTGAGTTCATAGCCCCTATTTAAGCTTTTCAAAACTATGGGGTGGAAACATGGTAACTTTACACGTTTGGATAAAATCATTTATGCAAACATTCTTTAAACTATAAACATTTGGATTAAACATGGTAACTTTACACGTTTGGATAAAATCATTTATGCAAAACATTCTTTAAACTATAAACATTTGGATTAAACATGGTAACTTTACACGTTTGGATAAAATCATTTATGCAAACATTCTTTAAACTATAAACTTTTGGATTAAACATGGTAACTTTACACGTTTGGATAAAATCATTTATGCAAACATTCTTTAAACTATAAACATTTGGATTTCTACACACGTGCGGAAATCCACGAGCTTCTTGGTAATCTATAAACTTTGGAAATCTATGAACATGGGGAAAACCCATTAACTCATGGAGATCTAAGAACATTGGAAATCAATGAGTATGGGAAATTCTGTGAACATTGACATCATGGGAACGGGAATCAAATTCATATCATCATAGTCATTGTGTCAGCATGGAAATCTAGAGATCAAAACATCATGAGTTGAATTGGACGCGAGAGTCTATTCTACTCTCGGTAGAACTCACGACCATGAGTGGCATTCTATTCTCGGTGGCACTCGTAACTCATGGGATTTCATACTAGTCTCGGTGAAATCCATAACTCTTGAGGACCTATACTATTCTCGGTAGGGACCAAGGGAACCCAGGATTCTTTGGGGTGTCTATCCTACTCTCGGTAGAACCTAGCTGAGTCCTGGATGGCAAGAACGAGGTAGTCTTGGTTTAAGTCTTGCGTGAGTTCAATCAAGTCTTGTGTGATCATTGGGTTTTCATCATCATTCATCATCATCATCATTTGTTCACCATCATCTTGGATACTAGTAAACAATGGGATTTTGGTGTTGGTTTATCTAGTAAACTTAGCATGCTCAAATCTATATGTCCTTGTTTATGCTTAACTGTTATGTGCTACATGTACCGTTGGGAGACCGCAAATCTTTGAGTAATCTTATCACATACGACTCTAATGGGAGATTGATAAGCCCGTTGAGAGCCCAGGAGAACATTTCATGTTTGACTTACTACAAAAAACCTCTGTGGGAAAACCAAGAGATCTTTTCTTACAAACCATTTTAAAAACTGGGAATTATACCCAAACATAGTAGTATAAGTTGTAGGAGTGGTGGGTTAGCCGCAGGTACACCCTATATATAAACCCCTACAACCTATACTAGTATGTTTGTGTATAAAACTCTTTTCTTTAAACCTATGAATTCACTCATCTACTTTATGTAGTTGACAGTTTGTTACATGTTTTCAGGAAATAATGCAGCAAGAAATCCCTAGCAAGTTTAGAGGCCTTAGAAAGATGAAGGCTAGACTAGGAGTTGTTGGAAACTTGATATTTTGTATTAAAACAATTTGTTTCATGTTACCTGGTTGATGTAATATTTGACATTTTGGTTATGTTTATGCATTTAGACTTTTATACTATTGTGCTCAACAATCACGACTTAGTCGCCGCACCTCGATTTTTCCGCCATCACGATCGGGGTGTGACAGATTGGTATTAGAGCCAATGGTTATAGGGAATTAGGAAACCGACCTAGACTATAACCTAGGATCCTTGACTCTAGATAGCTCATGCATCACAATCACATGTCTACACTTATATACGTGCTACGTGCTTATGTGTTGCATATTAACTGTTAATCTCTTGAGTCATGTCATTATGTGTTCTTGGTATAATCTATGTCCTCTATTCATAATCTTTGGCGTGTCATTGATTCTATTTAACGCTCGTTTTTCGTTTTGCGAAGAATGCCTCCCAGACGTGCACCCGCTTCCATGGACTCCGCTGAATTAGCCAACCTTATAGCCCAGCAGATCGCGGCTGTGTTACCAGGCATGGTAACAACCATCAGCCAAGGGCTGAGGCAAGAAGGAACCTCTGGGGCCAACCAAATTCCAGCTCAGAACGCAAATGAACCAGCTAATAAGCCATACAAGGATTTCATGGTTACCAAACCCACCAGCTTCAGCGGCACAGAAGGCGCCGTTGGTCTCCTCCAGTGGATCGAAAAGATGGAGGCAGCCTTTGTTATTAGCTCGTGCCCTGAGACACTGAAAGTCACGCACGCGGCAAGCATGTTGTCTAAACGCGCGCTGACCTGGTGGAACAACGAGATAAGAACCCGTGGGCGTGAGGCTGCCTTGGCCATGACCTGGTCGGAATTTGTAGCATTGGCTACCCGCGAGTTCGTACCTCGCAGTGAGGTGCAGAAACTTGAAGCTGAGTTTTGGGTACACAAAATGAAGGGCGCCGATCACCAAGGGTACACGGAGCGTTTTCACGAGCTCTCCCTTCTCGTACCACACTTGGTCACCCCTCCCTCCCGGGCTATTGAGCTTTACATCAATGGCCTACCTGACACTGTCCGTGGAATCGTTATCGGGGCTGACCCATCAACCCTACAAGCGGCCATTGAACTAGCTGCCCGACTGACCCAGGACCAGGTTAAGACTGGGGTCCTAGCCAAAGGTACGGGCAAGGCCGCTGAAGGCTCATCCAAAAAGATCAACCGCATCAAAAAGCGTAAGGCTAGCAGTTACGCGATGGTTACTCCCGCAACCCCAATCAGCTCTGTCGCTCCTGCTCCCACCCCCTTCAGGAAGGCCAAAGAGGGAGTACACTGGGGTTCACCCCAAGTGCGGCACTTGCCAATTTCATCATCCTGCCGGAACCCCGTGCTGGAAATGCACGAACTGTGGACGTTTGGGGCACCTAGCGGAACGCTGCAGATTTCAAGGTAATCAACTGGCGATACAGAGCAGCAGTTCCCAACCCAGCAACTCTCGAAGCTGTTTCGAGTGTGGAGCCATGGACCATTTCAGGAGCAGGTGTCCTCGTCTTGCAAATCTTCCTCCGGCCCGAGGCCGAGCCTTTACTATTGGCGCTGCTGAAGCTCGCCAAAATCCTGACGTCATTACTGGTACGTTCATCCTTAACAATCTCTGGGTTTCTATTCTATTTGACACGGGTGCAGATAGGAGTTTTATTTCTAGCGAGTTGGTCCCATTGCTTAATCTAGGAACCTCTGTCTTAGACCCCGCTTTCTCTGTCGAAATGGCAAACGGAGAGTCTACCCAAGTGAACAAAATCGTTCGCAATTGCACGCTTACGTTTGATCGGACGTCTCTTAACATTGACCTCATCCCTATGCATTTAGGAAGTTTCGATGTAATTGTTGGGATGGATTGGTTGTCCATCAACCACGCGGAAGTGGTGTGTGCTGAGAAGCTCATTCGCGTTCCTTGTTCTTCTGGCGAGTCCATAATTATTCAAGGAGAAAGATCAGGCAGATGTCTGAAATTAATCTCCTGCTTTAAAGCTCGGCGATGCCTTCGAAAGAAGTGTCTCGCCTTCCTAGCTCATGTCTCCATCAAGAAATCTTTGGGGAAGAAGCTCTCTGATGTCCCCGTCGTGCGTGAATTTCCAGACGTTTTTCCTAAAGACTTACCCGGACTTCCTCCTAGCCGACAAGTCAAATTCCACATCGAGTTAGTTCCCGGTGCAACCCCCGTGGCAAAATCTCCGTATCGTTTGGCTCCGTCTGAAATGCAGGAATTATCGAGCCAGCTGCAGGAACTACTGGACAAGGGTTTTATTCGCCCTAGTTCGTCTCCATGGGGAGCTCCAGTCCTCTTCGTCAAGAAGAAGGACGGATCTTTCCGGATGTGCATAGACTATCGTGAGCTTAACAAACTCACAGTCAAGAATCGGTATCCATTACCGAGGATTGACGATCTTTTCGACCAGCTGCAAGGAGCCACCTACTTTTCCAAGATCGACCTACGCTCAGGTTATCACCAAGTGCGTGTCATGGAGGACGACATCGCGAAAACCGCTTTCAGAACTCGATATGGACACTACGAGTTCCTAGTCATGCCTTTTGGTTTGACGAATGCCCCTGCAGTGTTCATGGATCTCATGAATCGCATTTGTCGTCCATACCTGGACCAGTTTGTTATCGTCTTCATTGACGATATTCTCGTTTATTCCCGCTCTAAAGCCGACCATGAGCTTCATCTCAGGCTTACCTTGGATCTGCTGAGGAAAGAGCAACTCTACGCCAAATTCTCCAAATGCGAATTCTGGCTAAGGGAAGTTCAATTCTTAGGTCACATCATTAACAAGGAAGGCATTCATGTCGACCCTGCCAAGATTGAAGCCATAAAAAAATGGGGAGCGCCTACAACGCCAACCGAAATTCGTTCATTTCTTGGTTTGGCTGGGTACTACCGTCGATTCATCTCGAACTTTTCAAAGATCGCGTTGCCCCTCACAATGTTAACTCAAAAAGGGGAACCATTCATTTGGAACCAAGAGCAAGAAGAGGCTTTCCAAACATTGAAACATAAACTCTGCCATGCACCAATCCTGTCGCTTCCTGAGGGTAACGATGATTTTGTTGTTTATTGCGACGCCTCGAGCCAAGGTCTAGGCTGCGTCTTAATGCAACGCGGTAAGGTCGTCGCTTACGCCTCGCGTCAACTCAAGAGTCATGAGAGGAATTATGTCACTCACGACTTGGAATTGGGTGCTGTGGTCTTTGCCTTAAAAATATGGAGACACTACCTATACGGTACGAAATGTGTCATCTTCACCGACCACAAGAGCCTACAACACATCCTCAACCAAAGGGAGCTAAATATGCGACAACGTCGATGGGTTGAACTCCTAAGTGACTATGACTGCGAAATCCGCTACCACCCTGGAAAGGCTAACGTAGTGGCTGACGCGTTAAGTCGCAAGGAAAGGACCCAGTTGCATGCGATCCGTATTCAGTCCAATCTTCCCTCCTTGGTTCTTGAAGCTCAAAAGCAAGCGATTGCTGGTGGTGATCTCAAAAATATGCTATCTTGCGGTGCCGAACGGAAGTTTGAAACCAAGTCTGATGGTATACTTTACTACTTAAATCGCATGTGGATTCCAAACTCTGAACCACTTCGAGAACTTATCCTGAACGAAGCGCACAAATCCAGATACTCTATTCACCCGGGCAGTGATAAAATGTATCAGAATCTCAAGTCTCATTTCTGGTGGCCGGGTATGAAGAAAGACATAGCTTTATACGTCGGTAAGTGTCTAACATGCTCGCGGATCAAGACTGAACATCAGAGACCATCTGGCCTGTTACAAAAACCGATCATACCGCAGTGGAAGTGGGACGAAGTCGCTATGGACTTCATTACCAAACTCCCGCGGACACCCAGCGGTTATGACACGATTTGGGTTATCGTGGATTACTTGACCAAGTCTGCCCACTTTCTCCCTGTCCGCGAGGACTACACTACGGAGAAGCTGGCGCGGATTTACATTCGTGAGATCGTAACCCGTCACGGTGTGCCTAAGGGCATCACGTCTGACCGTGACCCCTCTTTTGCGTCAAGGTTCTGGAAGTCATTTCAGAAAGCCTTTGGGACAAGTGTGAAACTTAGCTCTGCCTATCATCCTGAAACGGACGGACAGAGCGAAAGGACCATACAAACCCTGGAGGATATGCTCAGAGCCTGTATCCTTGAATTCGGTAGTAGCTGGGAGACTCACCTTCCTCTTGCAGAGTTCTCATACAATAACAGCTATCATGCTACCATCAAATGCGCGCCATTCGAGGCACTCTATGGCAGGAAATGTCGTTCTCCACTGTGTTGGTCCGAGACCGGAGATTCTCAAATCCTCGGCCCGGAACTGATACAGGAAACCACTGACAGTATCGCCATCATTCAGCAAAGACTTAAGGACGCCCGCTGTCGACACAAGTATTACGCTGACAAACGCCGCAAACCTCTGGAGTTCCAAATAGGCGATCACGTAATGCTCAAAGTTTCCCCCTGGAAGGGCATTGTTCGCTTCGGGAAAAAGGGAAAGTTTGCTCCAAGGTACGTAGGACCTTTCAAGATCATCGAAAAGGTCGGACCTGTAGCCTATCGCTTGGAATTGCCTCCAGAACTCAGCCGTGTTCACAACGTTTTTCATGTGTCGCAACTCAAAAAGTGCCTCGTTGACGAGACCGCTCAAATCCCGATCGACACGGTTCACATCGACGACAAACTATACTTTGTTGAGGAACCTGTCGAGATCCTAGATCGAGAAGTCAAAAAGACTAAGCGAAGCCGGATACCTATAGTCAAGGTACGTTGGAACAACCATCGTGGACCCGAGTTCACATGGGAACGAGAGGATAAGATGAAGGAGGAATACCCTCATCTGTTCGCATAGTCATCATCTTTGTAATTCTAGAAATCTTGGAGTCTATGTAATCGTAATCATGTAATCAGGGACCAATATCAATCAATGAAGTATCATGTTGTTCCTATTTGCTTATAAATATTCTCTTATTTGCATAACACCAAGTTTGGCTACCCATGACTCGTGCTGGAAAACACAAGTTGTGCATACTTAATCATGTAAACATTGGGGTAAACTATGTATCATTGAGCCAAAATTTGTCATCATTCTAACATTCATGAAGCATGGTTGTGTGTGTGTGTGTGGTGTCGTGTCGATTTTTCTAGCCGCACACAATGGAGTTTATACATTGATACAAGGTGAACTCGTAATTATAGTCCGGAATATAATAACATCAAGTTCACAGGTGTATACGTGTATAAACAATATGCTATTGTGTAACTATGAGTCGTGAACTCAAGCTTCGTGTAGGGAATTAATCAATGAATGTTGAAGGAGTGGTGGGTTAGCCGCTGGTACACCCTATATATAAACCCCTTCGGCACAAGTTGATTATGTCTGAAGCGAGACTTGGAATTAGGGACTCATAGTTAGCGTGGCAGCTGTGAGGCGTTAAATTCAAGAGTTATTGAGGGAATTATTCATTGGAGATTGAAGGAGTGGTGGGTTAGCCGCTGGTACACCCTATATATAAACCCCTTCAATCCGAAATGAATATGTCTGATGTAAAGCTTGAAGGTGATGCCTTGTAGTGGAAAATAGTGTGTCGTCCTGTGTGTCATTGAACTAATAGGAGTCGAAAGAAACACCCAAGTGGAGTTGAGGGAGTGGTGGGTTAGCCGCTGGTACACCCTATATATAAACCCCTTCAACTTGATTTGGGTGGTATCCAAGACGAATATTAGGGGTAGTGGCGCATAGTGGTCATCATGGGATCATTTAATCTAAAACATCATTGCATCAACTATACTAAATTCTAAATTTCGGGACGAAATTCCTCTAAATTGGGGAGGATGTAACGCCCTGAAATTCGATTGGTAAACTAGGATCGTGAAATCATCGGAAACTATAGACTTTGGGATTCTGGACGATAAGTTCGGAACCCATATCATTGGAAAAATCTGCTTTTATCATTTAAAATGTTTATTTTATAAAACGACATTTACGCCTGAAAAATATTAATTTTTATGCTTTCGAAAAATTAAATATTCTTATTTAAAAAGATTTCAAATAATTATTCGGAAAATGGTTTTATAAAAGTTTTGCTGAAAAAGTTTTAGTTTGTTTAAAAACTTATGAACTCGACTAGTCTTGACCCGTCGGTAGCCTAAACCCGAACCCGAGTCACCCGAGTATTTAAGCGGAAAATCAAGTATTCTTACACCATCTCTTTCATTTCCACCAACACTTCCCACCCAAACACTCTCATTCTAGAGAGAGAAACTAGAGAGAGAAAGTCTTCAAACTTCAAATCCGAGTCCACAAATCTGTTTGTTGTTGTTCTTGGTAAGATCTTCTTGAAAATCATCCATTTTCATAACCATTTTCGGCCTCAAATCGAGCAAAAACACCCATTTTCGTTTCTTGAGTTTTCGGGTCAAAAACCGTCTTGTTTTGGTGTCAAAATGCAGGCTTTTGTGTTTAAAATCACTGGGAATCGATAGTCCCTTCAATCCCGAGCATTTCCATGTCAAAAACTTCGATTTTGGGTCAAAAATCTGGAAAAATCTGAAAAACCCGTAGGTTTCTCCGTCGCCCAGCTTGAAGGAGTCGAATCAGACTCATTCGATCGAATCAGCCCATTCGATCGAACCAGTCGATCGAACCAGTCCGGTCGACCGAATAGGAAAGCAACCGAATGGTCTCCAACTCATTCGACCGAATGAGTTTCGTATTCGATCGAACGAGTGTCTATTCGATCGAACAAGTTCCATGTTCGACCGAACGTGTTCCTATTCGATCGAATCAAGCCAGAACCAAGCTGTTTTCGTCTTTAAAACCCAGTTTTTGCTCGAGGTCACGTAAGCTTGTTTTCTTAGACTTATAGCACGTTGTTAACCTTATATATATGTCCAACTCTAGGCTAAGGAGATCTATTGTAGCACCATCCTAACCCAAGATCAAGGTGAGTTCATAGCCCCTATTTAAGCTTTTCAAAACTATGGGGTGGAAACATGGTAACTTTACACGTTTGGATAAAATCATTTATGCAAACATTCTTTAAACTATAAACATTTGGATTAAACATGGTAACTTTACACGTTTGGATAAAATCATTTATGCAAACATTCTTTAAACTATAAACATTTGGATTAAACATGGTAACTTTACACGTTTGGATAAAATCATTTATGCAAACATTCTTTAAACTATAAACATTTGGATTAAACATGGTAACTTTACACGTTTGGATAAAATCATTTATGCAAACATTCTTTAAACTATAAACATTTGGATTTCTACACACGTGCGGAAATCCACGAGCTTCTTGGTAATCTATAAACTTTGGAAATCTATGAACATGGGGAAAACCCATTAACTCATGGAGATCTAAGAACATTGGAAATCAATGAGTATGGGAAATTCTGTGAACATTGACATCATGGGAACGGGAATCAAATTCATATCATCATAGTCATTGTGTCAGCATGGAAATCTAGAGATCAAAACATCATGAGTTGAATTGGACGCGAGAGTCTATTCTACTCTCGGTAGAACTCACGACCATGAGTGGCATTCTATTCTCGGTGGCACTCGTAACTCATGGGATTTCATACTAGTCTCGGTGAAATCCATAACTCTTGAGGACCTATACTATTCTCGGTAGGGACCAAGGGAACCCAGGATTCTTTGGGGTGTCTATCCTACTCTCGGTAGAACCTAGCTGAGTCCTGGATGGCAAGAACGAGGTAGTCTTGGTTTAAGTCTTGCGTGAGTTCAATCAAGTCTTGTGTGATCATTGGGTTTCATCATCATTCATCATCATCATCATTTGTTCACCATCATCTTGGATACTAGTAAACAATGGGATTTTGGTGTTGGTTTATCTAGTAAACTTAGCATGCTCAAATCTATATGTCCTTGTTTATGCTTAACTGTTATGTGCTACATGTACCGTTGGGAGACCGCAAATCTTTGAGTAATCTTATCACATACGACTCTAATGGGAGATTGATAAGCCCGTTGAGAGCCCAGGAGAACATTTCATGTTTGACTTACTACAAAAACCTCTGTGGGAAAACCAAGAGATCTTTTCTTACAAACCATTTTAAAAACTGGGAATTATACCCAAACATAGTAGTATAAGTTGTAGGAGTGGTGGGTTAGCCGCAGGTACACCCTATATATAAACCCCTACAACCTATACTAGTATGTTTGTGTATAAAACTCTTTTCTTTAAACCTATGAATTCACTCATCTACTTTATGTAGTTGACAGTTTGTTACATGTTTTCAGGAAATAATGCAGCAAGAAATCCCTAGCAAGTTTAGAGGCCTTAGAAAGATGAAGGCTAGACTAGGAGTTGTTGGAAACTTGATATTTTGTATTAAAACAATTTGTTTCATGTTACCTGGTTGATGTAATATTTGACATTTTGGTTATGTTTATGCATTTAGACTTTTATACTATTGTGCTCAACAATCACGACTTAGTCGCCGCACCTCGATTTTTCCGCCATCACGATCGGGGTGTGACAGTACGTCTACCATAAATCGTAGGATCCTCCATGTAGCCGAAAGCAACGAAATTGTCAGCCACTAAGCGTGTATTGGTCCTGCTTCCCCGGACTATACGTTGGATAGCGTGCGCTCCAGGCTCTATGTAGAAACTCTATTTATAAGAAAGGTGAAAACCTTTAAACCTTAGAGGATATGACCATCGGGGGTCATACCCAAACGTGGGCTAGGCCAAGGAAAATAGCGATGTACCTTAAGCGTGAGGGAGAGGTGGCTAACCTCTTAGACATTGAACCTCTTATTGAAACCTGCATTGTTACTTAAAACTTGGAAGGGACAAATCGTTAAGAATACATTATCCTTAATATAATAAGAAATTGAAAATAATAAGTAATCAGATACATATTACCAATTTGGGGATCCTTGACCCTTTAAGGATACTTGATCCACAGAGGATACTTGATCCTGATCGGAAAAAATATTTCTTGAGGTGGATAGCATTCCATGCTCTTGGTAACCTGTTGCCTTCCATAGTGAGCAAATGATATGCCCCATTTCCTACCTCTGACTCGATCAGATAAGGACCTTCCCATTTGGATGCTAACTTCCCATCAGCTGGATTGGTTGTGTTTTTGAAGGCTTTCCTTAAAACTAAATTTCCTTCTTGAAATCTTCTGATCCTGATATTCTTGTTGTATGCCCCAGCTACCTTTTGTTGATAAGCTGCCATTCTTATTTTGGCTAAGTCTCTGAGTTCTTCCACAGTATCCAAGTCTTCGAGAAGGATTTCTCTATTGGCCTCAGGATCACGGATGCTTGTCCTAGTTGTTGGAACCACCATTTCTGTAGGGACAACTGCTTCTGACCCAAAAACTAATGAGATGGGTGTTTGGCATGTTGCATTTTTTGGTGTCGTCCTGTCGGCCCAAAGTACATATGGTAGCTCTTTGGCCCATTTTCCTTTCTTGGATCCTAGCTTCTTTTTCAAGTTGTTGATGATTATCTTGTTGCTTGACTCTGCTTGGCCATTAGCTTGAGGATGCACTGGAGTAGAGGTAATCATCTTGATGCCCCAACTATCAAAAAAGTTAGTGGTTCTTTTCCCAATAAACTGGGAACCATTGTCACAAACAATTTCAAAAGGGATACCAAATCTAGTTATAATATTTCGTTTAATAAAGGATATAACTTCCCTTTCTCGGACTTGCATGAATGCTTCTGCTTCAATCCATTTGGAGAAGTAGTTTGTCATGGCAAGCATAAAGACCTTTCCACCTGGAGCCTTTGTAAGCTTACCAACAATGTCCATTCCCCACTTCATGAAAGGCCATGAAGAGGATATAGGATACATTGGTTGTGCTGGCTAGTGAAGGATGTTTGCATGCCTTTGACAAGCATCACACTTTTTTGAGTACTCCATTGCATCCTTCTTCATCGTCGGCCAGAAGTACCCAGTCCTAAGTATCCTGGAGAATAATGCTCTCCCCCCTGTGTGGTTGCCGCAATCACCTTTATGAAAGTCCTTGAGTACCTCTTGGACTTCAGGATCCTCTATGCACCTCAAGTATGGACCTGCAAGAGATTTTCTGTATAGCATATCATCTAATAAAATATATTGAGATACCTTGAGTTTGAACGATTTGGGATTCTCTGTGGCTGGAATTTCTCCATCTTGGATTTATTTTTTGATTGGGAGGATCCAGGATCCTTGGCTGGCTGAGGATAATAGATCCAAAAGTACAATCTGTTTGTCACTTGTTATCTCCCCAACTT
The DNA here is from genome assembly GCF_021521415.1 of Bidens hawaiensis. Taxonomy (NCBI): domain Eukaryota; kingdom Viridiplantae; phylum Streptophyta; class Magnoliopsida; order Asterales; family Asteraceae; genus Bidens; species Bidens hawaiensis. The sequence goes on along the minus strand of NW_027491071.1, from coordinate 805,052 downwards.
CTTGCTCTCTTATTGCTGGTGAGAGTATGCAGATAATTGGGATCTTTGTATCTTCAGGAATTTTCAAAGACGAGGCTAAATTTGCTAAGGCATCCGCCCCGGCATTTTCCTCTCTTGGTACCTGAATAATACTAAACAACTCGAAGGATTTTGCTAGTTCCTTCACAACTTCTAAATATTTGATCATTTTCTCACCTTTCACGGCATAAGAACCGTTAAAGTGGTTAGTTATAAGTAAAGAATCCATATAAACTTGAAGATACCTGATCCTCATGCTTTTTGCTAAAAGTAAACCTGCGACGAGTGCTTCGTACTCTGCCTCATTCTTGGTGGCTTGAAATGCGCATGCAATGGACTGGGGTATTATGTCCCCCTGTGGCGATTTCAGTAGTATGCCCAATCCCGTTCCTCTTACGTTGGATGCTCCATCTGTGAAGAGGATCCACGGATCCTTGGCTTCTTCTAGTTGTTGGACTTCTAAACCAGCCTCCTTTTGCATGTCACTGTTGAAATCAGCCACAAAGTCCGCTAGTGCCTGCGATTTGATAGCTGTTCTAGGATCATACTGAATGTCATATGCACTCAGCTTCATAGCCCACTTGGCCATCCTTCTTGACAATTCCGGTTTTCTAAGCACATTCTTAACAGGATAATTAGTTCTCAAAATAATAGTATGAGTCTCAAAATAATGTCTTAATTTAGTGGAAGCCATAATAAAAGAAAGGATTAATTTTTCAAGGTGAGAATACCTGGCTTCTGCATCTAATAGACTTTTACTTACATAATATACCGGGTGTTATTCACCTTCATGATCCTTGACGAGGACGACACTTATTGCATTACCTGAAACTACTAGATACAGATATAAGGATTCTCCATCCACATGCTTCATCAGAGCTGGAGCTGAGGATAAGTAATCCTTCAAGGCTTTGAGCGCAGCCTCATGCTTTTCTGTCCATTCAAACTTCTTATTCTTTCTAAGAATGTCGTAGAAGTCTTTGCATTTCTCGGAGGATCTTGAGATGAATCTGTTGAGAGCGGCTATTCTTCCCTTGAGCCTTTGGACATCCTTAGCATTTGCAGGCGACTTTAGGTTGATGATGGCTTCATTCTGCTCTGGGCTTGCTTCAATTCCTCTTTTAGTCACCATATATCCCAGAAACTTTCCAGCCTTAACACCAAAGTGGCATTTTGACGGATTTAGTTTCATATATTGAAAGCTTCTTCGAGATCCCTGGAGTGATCCTTGGCCTTCTTTGATTTCACCACCATGTCATCTATATAGACTTCCATGGTTTTGCCTAACTGATCCTTGAACATCATGTTGACCAGTCTTTGATATGTTGCCCCTGCATTTCTTAGTCCAAATGGCATAGCAATATAACAATATATGTCGGTAGGAGTCATGAATGCGGTATCTTCTTGATCAGATGGTTCCATCTGAATTTGTTGAAATCCAGAGGAAGCATTTCATGTCCTGCCATTGAATCCACCATGGAGTCTATACGTGGTAACGGGAAAGGATCCTTGGGACATGCTTTGTTTAAATATGTAAAATCAACGCATACCCTCCACTTTCCATTCTTTTTTGAAACTACAACCACATTAGCTAACCATCGAGGATACTTAACCTCTCTGATCATACCGGCCTTAAGAAGTTTTTCAACTTCTTCTTGTATGATCGCGTTCCTCTCAGGAGCGAATTTCCTTTGCTTCTGATGGACGGGTTTAATAGAATGATCAAGGCCCAATTTATGAGTAATTACCTCCTTAGAAATACCTGTAATGTCTGAATGTCTGAAGGCAAACGTGGATTTTCGTCGCTTTAGGAAGGATATTATATCCTCCTCGATCTCGTCAGGGATACATGATCCTAGGAACACCTTCATGTCTGGATCTTCAGGATCTAAAGATACTTCTTTTAGGTCCTGCTCTCGAGCTTCCAGTACATTCCTAGGATTTTGCTGTAATTGCTATGCTATCTTCTGTTTAGCTGTCGGCTTCATGGATGAAGAATAATAATTTTTGGCCTCCACTTGGTCACCATCTATCCTTACTACTCCCCAAGGAGTTGGTAGTTTGAGGCATTGGTGGTAGGTTGAGGCCACCTCCTTCATCCCATGGAGCCAGGGCCTACCTAAAATAACATTGCAAAAAGAAAGATTATCAATTACACAAAATTTTTTATATGAATTTAACCCTTCAACATAAACTGGAAGGTTGATGTCCCCCAATGTCTTCTTGGTTTCTCCACTGAAACCGACTAGCACTGATGTTCTAGGGACGATCTCGAAATCTGGAATGTTCATCTTTTTAAGGACATCATGCTGGATGATGTTGACCGAGCTTCCACCGTCCAATAGGATCCTGCGTACATAGTGGTTAGCAATAAATAGAGTAATAATTAAACCATCATGGTGAGGATCCTGGATGTTTAGTTTGTCTTCCTCATCGAAGAAGATCCTTTTGTCTGTCGTTAAAGTGGTAGATACTATTGGTCGGTCTCTGTTGTCCAACTTGATCTCTTTGGCGAGCCTTTTTGTTGCTGAGAAGGAAGTTCCACATATGTCGGATCCTCCAGAGATGAAATTGACCATTCGTACATCCAGTTCATCCTGGTGAGGATCCTAGATGCTCGAATCGAAGAATATCCTTTCATCAGTTATTCGAGTAGTGGGGATGAGTGGCCTTCTTTCATCGTCCAACTTGAATTCTTCTTTAGGATAAGATATTTGAAATATGTCATAGTCTCTGGAGACGAAGTTGATCACGTGAGCATCCGGTGGTAGTGGAGTTGCTTTTTGTGGAAGATCTTCAGGATCCTGGATTTTGGATTTCTTCCTTCCTAAGAGTTCTTTGAAGTGGCCCTTGCTCAGGAGGTATCCAATTTCCCTCCTTAAGCCAATGCACTCGTCTGTCATGTGACCAAAATCTTCGTGGAAAGCACACCACTAAGACTTGTCTTTGAAGGTGGTAGTCTTCTCGTTCTTTCGGGGCCACCTTTCTTTTTCCCCTAGATTCTTCATGGCACAAATTAAGCCATGGGTATCTACGGAGAAACAATACTCGGAGATGCAGGGATAGTCTTCATCATCATCTCCTTCTTCGACTGCTTGTACGTTTTGATTGTTGAACATAGTGTACGGCTTTGAATTGTTCTTCCTGTATGAGGATCCTTTATTCTTGTCAGGGGATTCCTGTTTGGTTTGAGCCCCCAGACGATCCTGCATCCTCTTGTCGTCTTCCAATCGTATGAACCGGAGTGCCCTGTCTCTTACTTCATCTAGAGATCTGCAAGGAGTCATCACAAGATCATCATAAAAGGGGGAGCCCCTCTGAAATCCCATCTTGAATGCTTCAATAGCAGTAAAATGTCAAGATTAGGGATTTCTAAAGCTTCCCTGCCAAACCTCGTAACAAAATCCCTAAGGGATTCATCACTAGGTTGGATAACTCGGTATAAATCACTAGTTAACTTCTCAAATTTTCTACTACAGGAAAATTAGTTGTTGAACAAGTTAACTAAATGTGAAAAAAGATGTAACAGAATAAGGAGGAAGACTTAGCAGCCATTTAAGTGCAGATCCTGTTAGTGTGGATCCGAAACCCTTGCATAGACAAGCTTCCTTGAGTCTTTCAGGAATTGGATTGATCTCCATCCTTTCCCTATACTGAGCCACGTGTTCTTCTGGATCAGTGGTCCCATCATACACCTTCATGTTGGGGGTTTGAAAGCGTTTCGGGATCTCCACATCGCATATCGGTGGAGCAAATCTGGACAGCTTGTAGCTCCTTCTGGTATTTCAGGAATTGGACAGACCACTCCTGGCACGCTGGATATCATATCCTTAAGCTTCTTAAGTTCCCTAGCCATAACCTGATTGATACCTGTATCCTGCATAGAGCCAAGGTTAGTGTATGAGGATATGTGATTATAGGCGTTACCTCTTGGTTGGTCGAACGTTGGCATCCCAAAAGTGTAGTTAAGATAAGAAGCATCTGCTACAGTAGCAGGTCCACCAGAGGCAATGGTCTGCATGGGGATGATGTCCCCTTCATGGACCTCAGAAGATTTTTGATGGTGAATTCCTGAGGATCCTTGATTCTGCCAGAAGGATCCTTGAGGTTAGGAACTGAAGGATCCTTGAAGATACAACCCATAGGATCCTGGTTAAAGGATGGATGATCCTTGTTGAAGGAACGAGGATCCTTGAGTTTGTTGACCCACGGACCCTTGTTGAAGGATAGATGATCCTGGCTGAACGAACGAGGATCCTTGCGTTTGTTGACCCATGGACCCCTGTTGAAGGATAGATGATCCTTGCTGAAGGATCGAGGATCCTTGAGTATGTTGAGCCACGGATCCTGTAGTAGTGAAATCCAGCACCTTAGGCATCAAGGGAGTCTGATCCTCCGCTGGCCTTTTTCTTTTCTTGAGATCTTCAATTTCATGTAGGATCCTATGGTTGGTTTTGTTCTGCTGCTCCATGCATGCCTTAACCTGTGAAAACATTGCAGAAACATTATTGTTAGATTTGACCACCGAAGTGGCAGCAGTGGTTTTTGAGCTCTGGAATACTGGAATCTGTGTCTTGTTTCTAGCCGCGGTGGTCCTTGGTGCTCCCGTAATTAGAGGAGGCATCGGCGGCAAAGTTCTTGATGAGAGAGAAACCGAGGATGGCATGGTTGATGAATCAGAGGTTGATTGAGAGGCCATTGACAGTGATATGGGTATGAAAAAAAGGTTGAAAACGATAGGAATAATATAGATTATAGCACCAATTGCCCCACGGTGGGCGCCAAATTGTTTTGGATAAAAATATGCTAAGGATAATGTATCCAAATTTGTTTAGTGAGGATTAGTGCTATGATGATGAAAACAAGTATGTATCAATTGCAAACACAAACACACGGATTTGTTACGGGGAAAAGCCCTTGATCTGGTTCGGATCGCCAGCACAAAAACCCAGGGTGATGACAAATCGTCTATCACCACTTTATTAATATCAAAAATGAGGATACAAGGTTGGAGATTAGGATCAGTGTTTACAATAAATCTAAGTGTGTGTGTGTGTTTCTATTGTGTTGGGTGTGTTTTCCAAGCTGATCATACCTCTATTTATACATAAAAGACAATAACTCAATGGAGTTATGAATAATAAAGACTATTAACTAAAAATCCCTAAAAATCCGCCATTGCCTTCAATATAATCGTAACTGCCACTTTGACCACGTGCTCCATCACTCAGGCTGCAAAATAGGGGGTAGACCAGGTCTAGGAGCCGTTACACTTGATAAATATCAGCCTTCATATAAGAAATAACCGTTAATAGCACCAAATACCGAGGATCCATGATCCTGACATAACTCTGGAACACTTCAGAAGGATAATTGATCCAGACACGTCAATATCTTCTTGATTGCAAGTTAGTGGATAGACCGAGTCTTCTAACCGTTATACCTGCTAAATATAAGACTACACATGAGAACAACCGTTAATTAGTAATAAGTAATGAGGATCATTGATCCTGATACGATCTGGAATACATGCTAAGAATAACTAATCCAGACATATGCCAGGATAAAATATCCAAAGTGTCAAAGTTCTGTGTAGTAACAGAAAGGAAGCAGCAACACGTGGTGAGGAAGCTTCTTAAGCGGGAAAAGAAGGATAATATAGACAAGGCCTGAGCCCGTTTTTTTTTATTTTGCTGATGTTTTCAAGGATATTTAATAATGGTTTGTACTGAACAATAGTAATTAGGATAAAGGATCTATGAACCTTACGACAATATTCTAGGGTAGCAATGGTGGAGGGATCCTATGTTTGTGGGGATGAAGCCCCTGTTTTTATTTTCCTGTACTTTTGAACAATTAGTAACACCTGCTTAACACGGGTGGATGGTCGACCTTTTGAATGGTGAAATCCGGGTTAAGAATTTTGGGTAAGTCCAGGTGACTTATGATTAATAATAATCTAAACTTTTAGCTATATGTATATTGTTTATTATTCTCAAAGTAAGTTTGATATAGTCTTAGTTTTGTTGAAGGTTTTAAGAAATATTCTTGAGTAAAAAGCTTTAAGGATAGAATATCCTTAAAAGAAATAAACTAAGGATCTTGAATCCTTATAAAAAAGAGTTTATATAGATTTTAGCTAAGTAAATGTAATATGATAAATATTAACCATACCATAAGATCTAATTAGACCTAAGTTACCATAAGTATTGATCCTTATGCGATCCTTGTAAAAATAAATTAAGGAACTTGAATCCATAAGTGTTGATCCTTCTGTGATCATTGTAAAAATAAATTAAGGAACTTGAATCTATAAGTGTTTATCCTTCTGTGATCCTCATAATTGAACTTAGGATACCTGATGCAAACAACTTATGATATTAATTGGGATTAAACCCAACAAACTGGGGACAAGCCCAAATAAACTGGGGACAAGCCCAAATATCCGGGGGGATAAGCCCAAATATCCTGGGGACAAGCCCAAATATCCTAGGGACAAGCTCTAATAAACTGGGGACAAGCCCAAATAAACAGATGTTAAACTAGGGACTCGCCCAAACCAGGATTTAGCCCAAATGTAAGTGACGTGAAAACGCCAAAACCTTAGCTAACATGAAAATGTTAGAAACCTTAGTGATAACAGTAACATGTTATAAACTGTGGGTATGGTACGTCTACCATAAATCATAGTATCCTCCATATAGCCGAAAACAACGAAATTGTCAGCCACTAAGCGTGTACTGGTTCCGCTGCCCCGGACTATACGTTGGATAACATGCGCTCTAGGCGAGAGTGTAGAAACTCTAATTTATAAGAAAGGTGAAAACCTTTAAACCTTGGAAGATATGACCATCAGGGGTCATACCTTTATCGTGGGCTAGACCAAAGGAAACAACAATGTACCTTAAGCGTGGGGGAGAGGTTGTCAACCTCTTAGTTCTTGAACCTCTTATTGAAATATGCATTGTTACTTCAAATTTGGTAAAGATAAATGACAATAATATATTATCCTCAAGTTAATAATAAGAATCTGAAATAAATAAGTGATTAGATAAATATTACCAATTTTAGGATCCTTGAGCCTTTAAGGATACTTGATCCTCTAAGGATACTAGATCCTGATCAGAAAAAATACTTCTTGAGATGGATAACATTCCATGCTCTTGGTAACCAGTTGCCTTCCATACCCACATAGGTTCTAGCTTTCCGTCTGCCGGATTAGTTGGATTTTGGAAGGTTTTCCTCAATACTAGATCTCCTTCTTGGAATCTTCTAATTTGTATACTCTTGTTGTATGCCCCAACTACACTTTGTTGATATGCTGCTGTTAGGGCATAGAATTTATGCTGAGGATCATCTATCCTTAATCAATTTGTGTATCACTTATCCTTACGATATGTTCCAGATTGTAAAGGATCAAGGATTCTTGGTATTATATGTTTACTAATAGTTGTATTTGAATGGTGTTGTGTTTGTTAGATATAAACAGCTGGAGGACTGAGTCATCCTATTCTTGTGGTACTGGAAGACTTCCGCACATGGTCAATGATGTTAAAAGGCTAGTGGAGAGGTGGCGTGAAAGTAGGGATTTAGTTAGTTATCATTTTTTTGTTTTATAACCGAGATAATGATCAGTTAGAAGACACATGTATTACACACACTCTCGAGAAATCTCTCATTCATAGCTCGCACTTAGTTTCCATTGTAACACTGATCGCTATCTCCACTATTTGTAACCTTTTTTTATATTAATAAAGTGGTGATCGACGAGCTGTCATTGTGGTAATCACACTCGAGGTACTCAAAGACTTTCACGAATGAGATTGTGGTAATCACACTGGAGGTAAAGCTCTGTTTTCTAGGATTCTAAGAACATGATACTTCTGGCCAACAATGAAGAGAGATACCATGGAGTACTCAAAGAAATGTGATGCTTGTCAAAGGCATGCAAACATCCTTCATCAACCAGCAGAACCTATGTATCCTATATCCTCATCATGGCTTTTCATGAAATAGGGCATAGATATTGTGGGTAAGCTACCTTAGGCACCAGGAGGAAAAGTATTCATGCTTGCAATGACTGACTACTTTTCAAAATAGAAGCAGAAACTTTTGTTCAAGTCCGCGAAAAAGATGTGATATCTTTCATTAAAAGAAATATTATTACTATATTTAATATCCCTTCAGAAATTATTTGTGACAATGGTTCCCAGTTTATCGGGAAAAGAACCACTAACTTTTGTGACAGTTGGGGCATCAAGATGATTACTTCTACACCGGTTCATCCCCAAGCTAATGGCCAGGCGGAATCAAGTAACACGATAATCATCAACAACTTGAAGAAGAAACTAGGATCCAAGAAAGGAAAGTGGGCCGAATAGCTACCTTATGTTCTTTGGGCTGACAGGACAACACCCAAAAATGCAACTGGCCAAACACCCTTCTCATTGGTGTTTGGATCAGAAGAAGTAATTCTTATAGAAATGGTGGTTCCTACAAACAGAACAAGCATCCGTGATCCTGAGGCTAATGAAGAAATCCTTCTCGAAGTCTTGGATACCGTGGAAGAACTCTGAGACCTAGCCAAGATCAGAATGGCGGCATATAAACAAAGGGTAGCTGGGGCATACAACAAAAGTATAAGGATCAGAAAATTTCAAGAAGGAGATTTGGTCTGAGGAAAGCCTTCCAAATTACAACCAATCCGGCAGATGGGAAGCTAGCACCAAAGTGGGAAGGTCCTTATTTTATTGAATCGAAGGCAGGAAAGGGGCATATCATTTGATCACTATGGAAGGCAACAGGTTACCAAGAGCATGGAATTCTATCCACCTCAAGAAGTACTTTTCTGATTAGGATCAAGTATCCTTAAAGGATCAAGGATCCTAAAATTGATAATATATATCTGATCACTTATTCATTTAAGATTTTTAATATTTAAGGGTAACATATTCTTAACATTTGTATTTTCCAAGTTTTAAGTAACAATGCAGGATATTTGTAAGATATTCAATGTTCAAGAGGTTGGCCACCTCTCCTTCACCGCTAAGGTACTTTGCCATTTTCCTTGGCCGAACCCACGATTAAGGTATGACCCCTGATGCTCATATCTTCCAAGCTTTATAGGTTTCCACTTTTCTTATAAATTTAGAGTTTCTACACTCTTGCCTGGAGCGCACGCTATCCAACGTATAGTCTGGGGCAGCGGGACCAGTACACGCTTAGTGGCTGACAATTTCGTTGTTTTCGGCTATATGGAGGATCCTTTGATTTATGGTAGACGTACCATACCACTGGTTTATAACATTTTCATGTTATCTCACGTTTGGGCTAAATCCCAGTTTGGGCAAGTCCCCGGTTAACATCCGTATATTGGGCCAGTCCCCAGTTTGGGCTTGTCCCCAATTTTTGGGCTTGTACCCAGTTTGGGCTTGTCCCCAGTTTTTGGGATTTTCCCCAATTTGGGCTTGTCCCCAGTTCACGTGCTTGTCCCCAGTTCACGGGCTTGTCCCCAGTTGCACGGGCTTGTCCCCAGTTTGTTATTTGGGCCTGTCCCCAGCTTAACAGGTTTAACCCCAATTAATCTTATAAGCTCTTTGCAACAGATGTTCTAAGTCCAATAACGAGAATCAAGATTTGCAAATTCAAAATCCTTAGCTTATTTCTACAAGGGTCACCGAAGGTTCCCTACTTATGGTAACTTAGGTCTACTTAGACCTTATGGTATGATCTCTACTTGTAAACTTACATTTGTTTTGCTAGGATCCTTATAAAGCTTTTTTATTTAAGGAGTCAAAATCTTTGAATTATTTCTCACCAGGATATTCTATCCTAAAATTTTTCTAATTATTTTTCATAAGGATATTCTATCCTAAAATTTTTATTTAAGATTATTTCTTGAAATTTTCAATAAAGCTAAGACTATATCAAATAAACTTTCAAAATAATAAATAATAAGCAAATAGTCAAAAGTTTCAGATTATCATTAAACATAAGTCACCTGGACTTATCTAAAATCCTTAACCTGGATTTCACCATACAAAAGATGGACCATCTATCCGGGTTAAGCAGGTGTTACTAATTGTTCATAGAGTGTGGGAAAAAAAAGAGAACAAGGGCACCAAAGGCTTCATCCCCACAAACAGAGGATTCATCCACCTTTGTCACCCCTTAAAATTGTCTTAAAGATCACTGATCCTACAACCTAGTTACTATTGTTTATTACAAACCATTATCCTTGAATACATGATCAAAACAAAATAAAAAAATGGGCTCAGGCCTTGTCTTCATCATCCTTCATCGCCCATTCATGCTGCCTCCTCGCCCTCTGCTACACCCGCTCCTTCCTCAGCTTCCATCACCTCATTGGCTCCACTCGTTCAAGCTTCGTTCCCATCCAGCATAGCCACATCCTCTTCACCACCAAAAGCCACTAGACTCGCTTTCCATTTCTCAACATCCCAAATAGCCTTGTTAAAGGCAGGATCACCAGCCTCTGTCACCATCTTGATCCTAGCGTGCAGAACTGTTCTCGCAGCCCACATCTTTGCTTCTTCGGTAGCCTATTTCACCTCGTCCTAGTGTCGGGCTTCTGCTGAGGATAGTTGATTCTCTAATCGCTTCTTACCCTTGGAGAGCTGAGCCATGGCCTTGTCCTTTGCAACTTCCGCACTTCCCATTCCCGAGAGACTCTCACTCATCTGGTTCACAATCTTTTCATAGTGGTCTTTGCAAGCATTCACAGCATGTGGCCAACAATTTATTAAAAATTAGAAGGATATTGGATCCTTAAATTCAAGACGTCAAGATACAGGATGCTTACAATGAGAATCATGTCAAAGTGGGTCTCAGGCTTAGAGGATCTCTTTCTCTTAGAAGCAGTTGACTTGGCTCTAGTAGTCGTGGTCTTTGGTTCAGAAGTGGCCGCTGCCTTCAAAGCCTCCTTCTTGATGCTTTGGGGAGTAATCATGCTGTCAATATCTTCCAGGGAGAACTTGTTAGCAGACTTTTGGGATTTCTGAGCACCTACACAAGCCAAGTAACAGATAAGTATTCTATCTAATTTTATCTATTTTTATTTATTATACTAATTTTTTCGTTCTCTTGTCTGTTCCAGGTAACTTGGCCAGAGAAGCAAAGTTCTCAACTGCAAAATAAGAAGGAAAAAAAGATTCAGAGTTAGGTCTATTATCACGGATTGTATCTTTGTTCAGGATCCAGGATACTACCATTCTTAACCCAAGTCAAGGGTAAATCAGTCCCACCGGGTATAGAGTTTCAATTCATAAAGAAAAATTGATTCCTCCAGAAGGAATCGTTTAGGGTTACTTTTGAGATTGGATTGGGTTGACGAGGTTTGTACTTCAATAAAACCTGATTTGAACCATGGGTTTTTAAGGTATAAAGGTAAGACAGCACCTGGATGCCGAAATCGATTTTCTCTTCTTCGATGATTCTTTAGATAGTGCCTAGAACTCTCCAAACCATGGGCATAGCTTGAATGTACGACATGCCGGTGGATTCGAAGAAGCTTTGTGTGAAAGAAGGGAACATATACGTGTAACCTATGAGAAAAGGGCAAGCTGGAAAACACACCCAGGTCTGAGAGTAAACATCACATCTGATGGTGGAGTCATACGGTCGGAAAATAGTTTCAGGTGGAAACAGTGACTGGAATTCATCGACCTCGGGGTCAGTGAACTTACAAATCTTCATAGAGGGATTAGCAATAAGGTTTTGAGGTCACATCTCCATCAATTCAGAGTCGTCGGAGGATTGGTCGGAGTGTTTCGAGGGAGAAGAAGAAGAAGAAGAAGAAGCGACATACATGTTTATCAGAATAATAAAAGAATAGAGAGAGAAAATAAGGATACCTGCTAAACGTCCAGAATATGTGATTATAAATGGATTATAGTGATCACATATATAGGTGGTTATGATTAATATCAAGGGTTTGATAATAATTACCTTTGGAAGCTGTCTAATCGATTATTCTTTTTGCATGGATTTCAAATTTCAAAATGCCAGCATTAAAGCATAAACACCCGCCATTTTGGGGGAAATTGTTAGGGCATAGAATTTATGCTGAGGATCCTCTATCCTTAATCAATTTGTGAAACACTTATCCTTACGATATGTTCCGGATTGTAAAGGATCAAGGATTCTTAGTATTATATGTTTACTAATAGTTGTATTTGAATGGTTGTGTTTGTTAGATATAAACAGATGGAGGACTGAGTCATCCTATTCTTGCGCTACTGAAAGACTTCCGCACGTGGTCAATGATGTTAAATGGCTAGTGGAGAGGTGGCGTGAAAGTAGGGATTTAGTTAGTTATCATTTTTTGTTTTATAACCAAGATAATGATCTGTTAGAAGACACATGTATTACACACACTCTCAAGCAATCTCTCATTCATAGCTCGCACTTAGTTTCCATTGTAACACTGATCGCTATCACCACCATTTATAACCTTTTTTGATATTAATAAAGTGGTGATCGACGAGTTGTCATCACCCGGGGTATTTTTTCCTTTGTTCTAAACAAGATCAAGGGGTTTTTCCTCACAAAAAATCACGTTTTTCAACCTTATTTCATTGATATAATCATTGTTAATATTGTAGCACTAAACCTCACAATTACAGATTTTGATACATTATCCTTAGCAGATTTTTGTCCAAAACAGCTGCCATTCTGATCTTGTCTAGGTATCTAAGTTCTTCCACAATATCTAGGTCTTCGAGAAGGATTTCATTATTGGCATCATGATCACGGATGCTTGTTCTAGTAGTAGGAACCACCATTTCGGTAGGGATTACAACTTCTGATCCAAACACACCAATGAGAAGGGTGTTTGACCTGTTGCATTCTTTGGTGTTGTTCTATCAAACCAAAGAACATAAGGAAGTTCCTCAGCCCACTTGACTTTCTTGGATCCTTGTTTCTTCTTCAAGTTGTTGATGATAATCTTGTTGCTTGATTATGCTTGACCATTGGCTTGAGGATGAAATGGTGTAGAAGTAATCATCTTGTTGCCCCAACTGTCACAAAAGTTAGTGGTTCTTTTCCTGATAAACTGGGAACCATTGTCACAAAAAATTTCTGAAGGGACACCAAATCTAGTAATAATATTTCTTTTAATGAAAGATATCACCTCTTTTTCTCGGACTTAAACAAAAGATTCAGCTTCTATCCATTTTGAAAAGTAGTCAGTCATTGCAAGCATGAATACTTTTCCGTCCGGTGCCTTTGGTAGTTTGCCAACAATATCCATTCCCCATTTAATGAAAGGCCATGAAGAGGATATAGGATACATCGGTTCTGCTGGTTGATGAAGAATGTTTGCATGCCTTTGACAAGCATCACACTTCTTTGAATACTCCATGGCGTCTCTCTTCATGGTTGGCCAGAAGTATCCTGTTTTTAGAATCCTAGAAAGCAGAGCTCTAGCTCCAGTGTGATTACCAGAATCTCTTTGGTGAAAGTCTTTGAGCACCTCTTGAATTTCAGGATCCTCGATACACCTCAAGTATGGACCTGTAAGAGATTTCCTATACAGAATATCATGTAATAAAATGTATTGTGATACCTTTAGTTTGAAGGACTTCGGATTCTCTGTGGTATGAATTTCTCCATCTTGGTTGTATTTTTTGATTAGGAGGATCCAGGATCCTTTAGTGTTTGAGGATAAGGGATCCCAAAGTACAATTTGTTTGTCAGTTGTTATCTCCCCAACTTCTTGTTCTTCTATTGCTGGCGAGAGTATATGGATGATTGGGATCTTCGTATCTCTTGGAATTTTCAAAGATAAGGCTAAATTCCCAAAGCATATGCCCCAGCATTCTCTTCCCTTGGTACCTGATCAATACTAAACAATTCGAACGATTTTGCTAATTCCTTCACAACATCTAGATATTTTATTAGTTTTTCACCTTTAACAGCATATGAGCCATTAAGGAGCAACCAAGAACCAAGAACCGCAACCACCCGGGCCAAATCAGGAGCAACCAAAAGGAAAAGACCATCGGAGACAGAGAGTCCTTTTGAAATGATCATTGTTGTAAGTATCCTTTATCCTGATAACCTTTGTTTATGAATCAAGAATCCTTCCAGCTTTGTGTAATTGTTCGGTACATGCTGTGAATTCTTCTAATGACTACCATGAGAAGATCGTGAGCCAATTAGGGGATAGCCTTACTGGAATGGGAACTGCGGCTGCTGCGAAGGACAAGGCCCTAGCCAAGCTCATTAAGGAGAAGAAACGCTTGGAGGATCTGCTATCCACAATAGAATCCCAACATCAAGAGGAAGTGAAACAAGCTACTGAGGAGGCCAAATTATGGGCGGCCAGGTCAGTGCTGCAGGCCAGGATCAAGATGGCTATAGAAGCCAGTGATCCCGCCTTTGATAAGTCGACTTGGGATATGGAGAAATGGAGGCAGGCTTTGGTTGTGTAACACCCCGTAACCGCAGCGGAAACGTACACGGGATGCAACAGACAAATCTGATATCAACAGCATTGCTTATAAAGAAAATACCACTTCATTAATTTATAACATATTACATTGTTGCGAGTTTCATTACTGTCTAGGTGTTACACACATATTTTACCGATAAGACATTAATAAATTCATTACAAAACAAAGAGCAGCAAGCTTCCAACAGGTAGCACAGATAGTTAAGCACACATCAATCAATCCAACTTGGGCATACCTAGAAAACATGTAAAGAAAACGGGTCAACTACGAATAGTTGGTGAGTTTCACTAATTTAAATAAACACTGACAAATCATTTTAATAATCATTTATTAACAATATAATCATGCTGGGAACTATGTTACCCCAGAACATTTCCAATAACTTTCTGGGAACTATGTTACCCCAGAACAATAATAACCCCTGGGAACTATGTTACCCCAGAACAATAACAACCCCTGGGAACTATGTTACCCCAGAATAATAATAACCCCTGGGAACTATGTTACCCCAGAACAACAATAACCCCTGGGAACTATGTTACCCCAGAACAATAATAACCCCTGGGAACTATGTTACCCCAGAACAATAACAACCCCTGGGAACTATGTTACCCCAGAATAATAATAACCCCTGGGAACTATGTTACCCCAGAACAATAACAACCCCTGGGAACTATGTTACCCCAGAATAATAATAACCCCTGGGAACTATGTTACCCCAGAACAACAATAACCCCTGGGAACTATGTTACCCCAGAACAATAACACATTATAAACATTTTATATATTCTATGCATCAGTCCATATATATATAAATGTACAAGTATTTCCATACGATCGGTATGTACTTAAATACTTTAAATAAGACATGTTTTCCGCCCCGGGAAAATATAATTAAAACAATTCATTAAAAGGGGCTCGTGAAAACTCACCTTGTTGTGAGTCGGTGAGTAATATAAGGAACAGCTACGTGCCTGGATCTGTAATATAATATCTAGTCGTTACTATATAATTCCCATAACTTAAATACGTATCAATCGGTACATCTGGGAACATTGTTAACCCAGTACTGTACTCGATTCGGGGACAATGTTAACCCCGTGACACTTCTAAGGACTCAGATTGACATTGCTTAGAGTTTGACAGTCACTTTAGTTAAGGTGATGAAATTATAGCTCGGTTTGACACCCCGTTTGGCCGTGGGGCCCATTTCCGGTATTTCGGTGCCGAAAACGGTAAAATCGGGTAAAATTACCCAAATCATCCGAATTATTTTCGGATGATTTATTTTTACTTAATTTACTTAGATTTATGAAATAGTCTATTTTTAGAGTTTTCATGTACCAGTCAGCTCGCTTATGCGAACTTTGCCGGTTTACACGTTTTAAGCTTTAAAACTTGTTTTTATGTTCTTTTTAGCACAAATAATTACCCGATTAGTCTCGGGTCTTGAAATTTTGCACAAAACTTAATTTGACAGAAAGGAATTTTGTAAAAATTTTCCAGATTTATTTTCTTATATTTATTTTATTTATCTATTTTTAAATCTTATTAAAATACTAAATATATCAAAAATACCAAAACACTTTAGAAAAATCCCAAGTTTTTCTGGGATGATCTTTATCATCCTCATAACTTTCTGGAATTTTCCCAGATTTATTTTCCTACATTTACATTTATTTATCTATTTTTAAATCTTGTTAAGACACTAAATATATCAAAAATACCAAAACACTTTAGAAAAATCCCAAATTTTTCTGGGATGATCTTTATCATCCTCCTAACTCCCTGGAATTTTTCCAGAATTTAAAACTTATTTTTCAAGCCATTTTCACCCAAAACCGAGCTAGAAAGCCCTAGAACTCGTTTCACCGAAAAGCCTACTTAGACTTTTCCAACTGAGCTCAAATTTTGTGGGTGACTTTTATATGTTATAAAAAGCTTATCTTAAATTTTCGTTAATTTTTCATCATGTTTTGCTATTTTTCACTATTTTTGGCCAAAACCGAGCATTAAATTCACCAAATATTCATCTTTTATCCAAAAATTACCAAAAATTCACAGATCTCATATTTTCATGTGTAGATCATCTCTGTGAAATTTCGTGACCCGACTCTAAGCACACGTAAATCTGTCCATTTTTTCATAACACACGAAAACCGAACTATCTTGTGTTTTCTAGCTTTAGATCGCAAGGATCTCGGTTTCTAGCCTTTGCTAGCCGCTAGATACAACACTTACAAGCACAATATCACTATACCAAGCAAGTTACACCAATAATCAAACCATTTCTTTCAAAGTGTCGGTTTTTAAGTAAAAACAAAGGTTTTAACCGTAGAAATCCATTCCCGACTCTTTTTACTCATTTCTTGGACCAAGATCCCTTGTATAACATGTATACATCTCTTGATCATGCAAGAGTCGGTTCCATCTCGGTTTTTCACCCATCTTTCACTTGGAAACTCATTTTAACAAGATTTTAACCGTAAAATTTTATTCTAAACACTTTTAACTCATTACTTGGATCAAGATCCTTTGTAAACTTGTATACATCCCTTGATCATACGAGAATCGGTTTTATCTCGGGTTTTCACCCGTCTTTCACATGGAAACCTCCTTTTCTCAATATTGTAGAATTAGAAACAAGATTTAAGCATAAAAACCATGTTTATACCTTCAATTCTTGGTTTAAAGATCAAGGGATTGGATGGAGGTTTGAAGATTTGAGAGAGTTTGAGAGAGTTTTGTTGTTGAATTGTGTTAAAAAAAAAAATGAATTGAATGATAATAATAATAAGGACCGATCGGTCCATAGGGTGGATGGGGGTGGGCCCCACACATCAATTCTAAGCCACATATTCGGATTACGCAATCCGGATAATGTTGTGGATAATCTGGCTCAGTTCGTTTCTCGTTTAAACTCGTAATTCGGCTTGAAACGAAATTAAAATGGTCGTTTTTCGGGTCAAAATAAAATTTACATAAAACCGACTTAAAAACTTTAAAAAACTTAAACCATGACATTAAAACATCATATTATTAATAATTACGCATCTTTTTCGGCTTGATTGATCATCTCTTGCTTGGTTTGATGTTAAAGGTTTCGTTTATCGTACCGACGTACCAATAAATCGAAATCCTTTTTCTGTGCTATAATTTACTTATCCCGAAGCATTAATACTTCGTAAATATCACTAAACATTATATACTTCGTCTATGATGAAACTCCCGATCCGTTCGGGTCTCAATAACCGATTATTGATTAATTGTAATTCCAATACGATTCACTATATAATTGAGTATGATTCACACTGTGAACCATATATATTCGTATCAATGTGCTATAACTTATATAATCAATATTAAATAGCACGTAAATAGTATATACCGGCTAGGGTATACCTGGATTTGCCGGAATCGTTACATTCTCCCCCCGTTATAAAAATTTCGTCCTCGAAATTTTACGCGTCAACTACTTCCTTTTGAGGAAATAGGTTGGGGTATTTCTTCCGAAATTCGTCCTTTCGTTCCCAAGTAAATTCTGGGCCTCGTTGCGAATTCCATCTAACTTTGACCAACGAGATCTTATTGTGTCTAAGTTGCTTGATCTTACCGTCCACTATTTCAATGGGCTCCTCTACGAAGTTGAGCCTATCACTTATTTGAACACCCTCTAAGGGTAACACCGATGTCTCATCCGCCAGACATCTTTTCAAATTCGACACATGAAACACATTATGAACTGCACTTAGTTCCTCAGGCAGTTCTAGTCGGTAAGCTACCGGACCGATCTTTGCAGTAATAATGAATGGTCCAATATATCTAGGGGCCAACTTCCCCGCCTTTCCAAACCTGACCACTCCTTTCCAGGGTGATACTTTCAAATATACCTTTTCACCCTTCTCAAATGACAACGGTTTTCGACGGGTATCGGCATAACTCTTCTGCCGATCCCGCGCGGCTTTCAGGTTGTTCTTAATCTCAAGAATCTTGCTGGTCGTCTCCTGGACCAGATCCGATCTAATGATCTGCGGGTCTCCCACTTCAGACCAGCAAAGTGGTGATCGGCACTTTCGCCCATACAATGCTTCATAAGGTGCTGCCTTTATACTGCTATGGTAACTGTTATTATAGGAAAATTCAACGAGTGGGAGATGTTGATCCCAATTTCCCTTAAAGTCCAGTACGCAGGCACGAAGCAAATCCTCCAAAGTTTGAATAGTCCTCTCAGACTGACCATCGGTCTGAGGGTGGTAAGCTGTGCTTAGGTCAATACGTGTTCCCAATGCTTCTTGGACAGCTTGCCAAAGTTTGGAGGTGAAATGGCTATCCCTATCGGAGATGATCGAGATGGGGATGCCATGACGAGACACTATTTCATTTATATAAATTTGCGCAAGTCTCTCAGTGTTAAAAGTATTCCTAATTGGAATAAAATGTGCCGATTTGGTTAATCGATCCACGATTACCCAAATTGCATCATGACCTCGGGGTGTCTTGGGGAGGTGTGTCACAAAATCCATTGTGATCTGCTCCCACTTCCATTCCGGAATTTCCGGCTGTTGTAGCATTCCCGAGGGTTTCTGGTGCTCCGCCTTAACTCTCGCACACGTCGTACACTTGCCGACGTATGTGGCTATATCCTTTTTCATTCCTGGCCACCAGTAAAATTCTTTCACATCCTTGTACATTTTATCTGATCCCGGATGTATGGAATATTTCGATTTATGTGCTTCATCCATGATCAAATCACGAAGGTCATGGAGGGTCGGGATCCAAATCCGATTTTTGAAATAAAGAATTTCGTCCACACGCTGTTCGAAATTCTTCTCATTCCCGTAAAGTCCTTCTTTAACCAATTGGCCCTCTTTCAACGCCTCGCGTTGAGCGACTCGAATTAAATCTGAAAGGTTCGACTGGACTATCATCCCCAACGCTCGCACACGTAGTGGCTTGACTCGATCCTTTCTACTCAAGGCATCGGCTACAACGTTAGCCTTGCCGGGGTGATATCGTATGTCACAGTCATAGTCACTCAGCAACTCGACCCATCTTCGTTGCCTCATATTCAGTTCTTTCTGATCGAATATGTGTTGCAAACTTTTATGATCAGTGAATATGGTGCACTTTGTACCGTAGAGATAGTGTCTCCAGATTTTAAGTGCAAAGATGACTGCTCCCAGTTCCAAGTCATGAGTAGTGTAGTTTTTCTCATGAACTTTTAACTGTCGAGACGCATAGGCTATGACCTTTTTATTTTGCATTAACACGCACCCTAACCCTTTACGGGATGCGTCACAATATACAACAAATCCATCGTCTCCGTCGGGGAGACTTAAGATTGGCGCTTGGCACAATCTTTGTTTTAGCGTTTGAAACGCCGTTTCCTGCTCTTCACCCCATTCATATTTCCGATCCTTTTGAGTCAGGAGGGTTAAAGGTTGGGCGATGCTGGAAAAGTTCTCTATAAATCGACGATAGTATCCAGCTAAGCCTAAGAATTGGCGGATTTCTTTCGGAGATTTAGGCGCTTGCCAATTCTTAATAGCTTCAACCTTACTCGGATCAACGTGTATTCCTTTGTGGTTTATAACATGACCGAGGAATTGCACCTCTTGTAACCAGAAGTTACACTTGGAGAATTTTGCATATAACTTCTCCTGATCCAGGAGCTCTAAAACTAACTTTAAGTGTTGCTCGTGCTCCTCTTTACTCTTCGAGTATATCAAAATATCGTCAATAAATACAATGACGAACTTGTCGAGATAGGGTTTACAGACTCGGTTCATGAGATCCATGAACACCGCTGGCGCATTTGTTAGCCCAAAAGGCATAACTAAAAATTCGTAGTGGCCGTAGCGAGTCCGGAACGCGGTTTTTGGGATATCCTCCTCTTGAATTCTAACTTGGTGGTATCCCGATCTAAGATCAATTTTTGAGAAATAGCTCGCACCTTGTAGTTGGTCGAACAAATCATCGATTCGGGGAAGAGGATATCTATTTTTGATGGTTAATTTGTTCAATTCCCTGTAGTCAATGCACATTCGAAGGCTTCCGTCCTTCTTTTTCACAAATAGTACAGGTGCACCCCACGGGGAATAACTGGGACGTATAAATCCCTTATCCAACAATTCCTGCAACTGGTTGGATAGTTCTTGCATCTCGGACGGTGCAAGTCTGTAAGGGGCCTTAGCAACAGGGCCGGCTTGAGGTAATAAGTCGATTCTGAATTCGACTTGTCGGGTTGGCGGTAATCCAGGAAGTTCCTCTGGAAAAACTTGTGGAAATTCGCGTACCACGGGAATATCGTCCACCCGTTTTTCCTCAGAATCAGCGGCCGTCAGGCTCGCTAGATACGCCACACATCCCTGACGTATATATTTCAACACCTTGAGGTGGGATATAAATGGTATCATGGTGCCGGATTTTTCTCCCTGCACTAATACCTCCTCGTCATCCGACACCCGGATCTTGACGGTTTTCTTTTCACAGTTTATTTCTACCCTATTACGTGCCAACCAATCCATTCCCACTATCACGTCAAAACTACCCAATTCTACCGGTAATAAGTCAATCAGGAAGGATTGTTCGCTTAGAATAAAAGGGCAATTCCGAACAATCCGATTAACTATCATGGTTTTACCGTTAGCGACCTCTACGGTGTAGGGTTCTATGGTTTCACCAATAGGAAGGTTTGCTATCGAAAGGAATCTAACGGAGACAAAACTTCTATCGGCGCCTGTATCAAATAATACAGAAGCGTAATGATCAGAGACGAGGAAGGTACCTGTCACTACGCTGGGGTCCTGGCGCGCCTCGTTCGCTCCCATCACAAATGCCCGGCCTCGCGCCGGATTGGACGCCGATGGCTGACCCGCGAGTTGTCTCCCGTTTCCTCCCTGATTCAGTTTCGGGCAGTTCCTTTTGAAGTGATCCGTGCTGCCGCATTCGTAGCAAGCACGGCTAGTGGTCACCATCTGGTTTCCTTGCGGGTTCTGCTGTCGGGCTGGTTGAGTTCTAAATGGTTGCGCCCGAATAGGTTGTGGTTGACGGTTCAGGTTGTTCAGATTTGTCTTACAATTTGGTGCGTAGTGTCCAACCCTGCCACACCGGTGGCACACCACCTCCTTGCACACGCCACTATGGTGGTAACCACATTTCCCGCATTTAGGAAACGTTCCCCTCTGCGGTTCTTGCCTTCCGCCCGAACTAGTCATGGCATAGCTCTGGGCAGCGGGCCTAGCTCGTTTGTTTTGCTGCTTCTCTCGGATCCTATTGTCATACGTACCTCGCTTTCCCCCAGCCGACTCTCCCGTCGCCTTTATCGATCCGCTCCTTAAGAAATCATACGTGACAATACCAGCCTGTGTCACTGCACCCTCATACGTCTGGTGCCCTCCCGCGTTAACTATGCTCCTCACTACTGGAGTAAGTCCCCAAATATAACGTTCCACCCTTTTTGACTCTGGGGTGACCAACCACGGCACTAATCGTGACAGTTCATTAAACCGGTTGGTATATCCCAAGTGGTCCGCCCCATGCATCTCTAGGTTCCACAACTCATGTTCCAGTTTCTGCAATTCATTCTTTGGGCAGAAATGTTTCAAAACAAGATCCTTAAGCTCTGCCCAGGTCATGCGGTTTGTCGCCGCCTGACCTCGAGTCTGTACTATGGTGTTCCACCATGTCAAGGCATGGTCTGTGAACGTACAGGTGGCGTACTTAACGACACAATCCTCGGGACAGTTGCTGATATTTACCACTGATTCTATTTTCTCTAACCATTTCACTAACCCATTCGGTCCTTCCGACCCGTTAAATTCTAAAGGCTTGCATAACATAAAATCCTTGATTGAACAACCCCTGGATGGTCCAGTGCGGTTGGTCTCTACAGTAGGGATAGGGCCATTACTGTCGGTAGCGACCACCGTAGGCGGTGCGTCAGTACTCGGCATAGTGTTATCGGTAGGTGGAGGATTAGCATTATGTTCCCCGCCATTATTTATGGGCGTTTGATTGCTCGGAGGGGTTGGATTAGACGAATTATTAATGCTGGCGGCGATGCGCGATACTATATCCGGTATCGCCGCCTCCAACTGTTGAGCAATCAAACGGCTCACATCTACTTCCGATACTTTCGTTGATCGTTTCGGTGCCATTCTACACAACATCAAGGAAACACATATAATTAATACCATTCCAAATTATGAAACACAAACACATTCCATACATTAATAAACATTAGTACATATTACACAAACATCCATTTACATACTTCCCAGTCATCATTACACAACTAAGTTTTAATACAAAGGGCCTATGTTGGTATCAACCTCGACATAACCCGCAATGGGTCAGTGCTTGAATGTTACCCAAAAGTATCGATAATGATATGCCCTACAAGAGACCCCCTATGGGCCAGTGGTTGTACTATAACTAAACAAGATTCACTCCGTGTTAGTATCACCACTAACTACTTACACGGAGTATCAAAAAGCGGTTCAAGATTCTACCATCCAACACGTCTACACATGGTGGTAAACCAACCCCACCAACACCGCCACCAGCACCACCAGCACCGCCATCATAACCCGCATTCGGGTTTCCATCTGGTCGATCAACCAGTGGGAGTATGAGCACTCCCTTTTTAACTGGTTAATAGCATACTGGTGGTCCAGTATGCTGTCCCCGAGGTACGCCCGCCTCTGTACCCCCACGACCAGGGCGGCAGAGTGCTCGTTCACCTGCTCGGTGAGAACACGTAGCCAAGCCGCCAAGTCCCGCTCCTGCCTTGGCAGACCCCACACAGGTAGGGTTGCAGGCTCGGGTTGGGGGCGGGAAGACTCGCCCCGGTGGTATGTGGATCTGGGTGGGGTAACAGTGGGCGGAACATACGGGGCACTGATCCGCGCCGTGAGGCGGGGACCGTGTCTGGGGGGAATCGGGGTGGTCTGTGGTGCGGGCGGGGTAGGAGACCTGGTAACCCTAGCAGGGGAGGGTAAACTAGCACTCCTAGCTGGGGTGGTCTGTCTAGAAGTACTATGACTAGCCTCCGAAGGCTCGGAGCTGGGTGCTACACTTGGGCTTCCAGAGGCCCCGGAACTAGCCTCTTCCGGGTCCTCTTCCGTCGACACACTAGGTGTTCTTGCCATTATACCTGCACACAAGTTAACAAACATATAGTCCTTTTCGTAGTGTAATTCATAATTAAATTAATCATGCACTTACTTATACAATTTTGCCACATAATAGTATTATTATACATTTACACATATGTTGCCAATTTTACCTATTTAAGTTCCCCGTGACTTCCCCTGAATTCCCTCGTGCAGACAAGTCTGTTATTATGTTCCGGACCATAATAACCCACTTGTCCATCCAAGTTCATCCCGATCTCGTCACAATATATTATGAGTTGATATTCAGATCCTATAATACTTGAGCTACTGGTTATATTTTAGGTATCTTTTTCAGACATCCTAATTCTTTATAACCAATGGCTCTGATACCAAGTTCTGTAACACCCCGTAACCGCAGCGGAAACGTACACGGGATGCAACAGACACATCTGATATCAACAGCATTGCTTATAAATAAAATACCACTTCATTAATTTATAACATATTACATTGTTGCGAGTTTCATTACTGTCTAGGTGTTACACACATATTTTACCGATAAGACATTAATAAATTCATTACAAAACAAAGAGCAGCAAGCTTCCAACAGGTAGCACAGATAGTTAAGCACACATCAATCAATCCAACTTGGGCATACCTAGAAAACATGTAAAGAAAACGGGTCAACTACGAATAGTTGGTGAGTTTCACTAATTTAAATAAACACTGACAAATCATTTTAATAATCATTTATTAACAATATAATCATGCTGGGAACTATGTTACCCCAGAACATTTCCAATAACTTTCTGGGAACTATGTTACCCCAGAACAATAATAACCCCTGGGAACTATGTTACCCCAGAACAATAACAACCCCTGGGAACTATGTTACCCCAGAATAATAATAACCCCTGGGAACTATGTTACCCCAGAACAACAATAACCCCTGGGAACTATGTTACCCCAGAACAATAATAACCCCTGGGAACTATGTTACCCCAGAACAATAACAACCCCTGGGAACTATGTTACCCCAGAATAATAATAACCCCTGGGAACTATGTTACCCCAGAACAATAACAACCCCTGGGAACGATGTTACCCCAGAATAATAATAACCCCTGGGAACTATGTTACCCCAGAACAACAATAACCCCTGGGAACTATGTTACCCCAGAACAATAACACATTATAAACATTTTATATATTCTATGCATCAGTCCATATATATATAAATGTACAAGTATTTCCATACGATCGGTATGTACTTAAATACTTTAAATAAGACATGTTTTCCGCCCCGGGAAAATATAATTAAAACAATTCATTAAAAGGGGCTCGTGAAAACTCACCTTGTTGTGAGTCGGTGAGTAATATAAGGAACAGCTACGTGCCTGGATCTGTAATATAATATCTAGTCGTTACTATATAATTCCCATAACTTAAATACGTATCAATCGGTACATCTGGGAACATTGTTAA
This sequence comes from Bidens hawaiensis, assembly GCF_021521415.1. Lineage (NCBI taxonomy): Eukaryota > Viridiplantae > Streptophyta > Magnoliopsida > Asterales > Asteraceae > Bidens > Bidens hawaiensis. Next base: position 779,953 of record NW_027491071.1, on the reverse strand, counting down.
CCCAGTACTGTACTCGATTCGGGGACAATGTTAACCCCGTGACACTTCTAAGGACTCAGATTGACATTGCTTAGAGTTTGACAGTCAATTTAGTTAAGGTGATGAAATTATAGCTCGGTTTGACACCCCGTTTGGCCGTGGGGCCCATTTCCGGTATTTCGGTGCCGAAAACGGTAAAATCGGGTAAAATTACCCAAATCATCCGAATTATTTTCGGATGATTTATTTTTACTTAATTTACTTAGATTTATGAAATAGTCTATTTTTAGAGTTTTCATGTACCAGTCAGCTCGCTTATGCGAACTTTGCCGGTTTACACGTTTTAAGCTTTAAAACTTGTTTTTATGTTCTTTTTAGCACAAATAATTACCCGATTAGTCTCGGGTCTTGAAATTTTGCACAAAACTTAATTTGACAGAAAGGAATTTTGTAAAAATTTTCCAGATTTATTTTCTTATATTTATATTTATTTATCTATTTTTAAATCTTATTAAAATACTAAATATATCAAAAATACCAAAACACTTTAGAAAAATCCCAAGTTTTTCTGGGATGATCTTTATCATCCTCATAACTTTCTGGAATTTTCCCAGATTTATTTTCCTACATTTACATTTATTTATCTATTTTTAAATCTTGTTAAGACACTAAATATATCAAAAATACCAAAACACTTTAGAAAAATCCCAAATTTTTCTGGGATGATCTTTATCATCCTCCTAACTCCCTGGAATTTTTCCAGAATTTAAAACTTATTTTTCAAGCCATTTTCACCCAAAACCGAGCTAGAAAGCCCTAGAACTCGTTTCACCGAAAAGCCTACTTAGACTTTTCCAACTGAGCTCAAATTTTGTGGGTGACTTTTATATGTTATAAAAAGCTTATATTAAATTTTCCGGAATTTTTCATCATGTTTTGCTATTTTTCACTATTTTTGGCCAAAACCGAGCATTAAATTCACCAAATATTCATCTTTTATCCAAAAATTACCAAAAATTCACAGATCTCATATTTTCATGTGTAGATCATCTCTGTGAAATTTCGTGACCCGACTCTAAGCACACGTAAATCTGTCCATTTTTTCATAACACACGAAAACCGAACTATCTTGTGTTTTCTAGCTTTAGATCGCAAGGATCTCGGTTTCTAGCCTTTGCTAGCCGCTAGATACAACACTTACAAGCACAATATCACTATACCAAGCAAGTTACACCAATAATCAAACCATTTCTTTCAAAGTGTCGGTTTTTAAGTAAAAACAAAGGTTTTAACCGTAGAAATCCATTCCCGACTCTTTTTACTCATTTCTTGGACCAAGATCCCTTGTATAACATGTATACATCTCTTGATCATGCAAGAGTCGGTTCCATCTCGGTTTTTCACCCATCTTTCACTTGGAAACTCATTTTAACAAGATTTTAACCGTAAAATTTTATTCTAAACACTTTTAACTCATTACTTGGATCAAGATCCTTTGTATAACTTGTATACATCCCTTGATCATACGAGAATCGGTTTTATCTCGGGTTTTCACCCGTCTTTCACATGGAAACCTCCTTTTCTCAATATTGTAGAATTAGAAACAAGATTTAAGCATAAAAACCATGTTTATACCTTCAATTCTTGGTTTAAAGATCAAGGGATTGGATGGAGGTTTGAAGATTTGAGAGAGTTTGAGAGAGTTTTGTTGTTGAATTGTGTTAAAAAAAAAAATGAATTGAATGATAATAATAATAAGGACCGATCGGTCCATAGGGTGGATGGGGGTGGGCCCCACACATCAATTCTAAGCCACATATTCGGATTACGCAATCCGGATAATGTTGTGGATAATCTGGCTCAGTTCGTTTCTCGTTTAAACTCGTAATTCGGCTTGAAACGAAATTAAAATGGTCGTTTTTCGGGTCAAAATAAAATTTACATAAAACCGACTTAAAAACTTTAAAAAACTTAAACCATGACATTAAAACATCATATTATTAATAATTACGCATCTTTTTCGGCTTGATTGATCATCTCTTGCTTGGTTTGATGTTAAAGGTTTCGTTTATCGTACCGACGTACCAATAAATCGAAATCCTTTTTCTGTGCTATAATTTACTTATCCCAAAGCATTAATACTTCGTAAATATCACTAAACATTATATACTTCGTCTATGATGAAACTCCCGATCCGTTCGGGTCTCAATAACCGATTATTGATTAATTGTAATTCCAATACGATTCACTATATAATTGAGTATGATTCACACTGTGAACCATATATATTCGTATCAATGTGCTATAACTTATATAATCAATATTAAATAGCACGTAAATAGTATATACCGGCTAGGGTATACCTGGATTTGCCGGAATCGTTACAGGTTGCGCTTGGTATAGGAGATGACGAAGAAGTTGCTGAGATGGCTGACAGGAATGGAGCTGGAACAAGTGGTGCGAAGTATGCGGGTGAGACAAATGAAGGAAAGGAAGCAGCAGCAGGTGATGAGGAAGCTGCTTAAGCGGGCGATGAAGGATAAGATAGACAAGGCCTGAGCTCGTTTTTTTTTCCTATTTTGATGATGTTTTTATGCATATTCGATCATGGCTTGTATTAAACAATAGTAATTAGGATAAAGGATCCATGATTCTTAAGACAATTTCTAGGGGTAGCAAAGGTGGAGGGATCATCTGTTTATGAGGATGAAGCCTTTGATGCCCCTGTTTTTATTTTCCTGCACTTCGATAAACAATTAGTAACATCTGCTTAACCCGGGTGGATGGTCCGTCTTTTGAATAGTGAAATCCGAGTTAAGAATTTGGGTAAGTCCAGGTGACTTATTATTAATAACAACTTAAAACTTTTTGTCTCTATGCATATTGTTTATTATTCCTAAAGTAAGTTTGATATAGTCTTGTTTTGTTGAAAGTTTTAAGAAATATCCATGAGTAAAAAGCTTTAAGGATAAAATATCCTTGTAAAAATAATTATGGATCTTGAATCCTTACATAAAAGAGTTTAAAAAAATTTTAACCAAGTAAATATAAACGAATAAGTAGAAATCATACCATAAGATTTAATTTGACCTATGTTACCATAAGTATTGATCATTCTGCAATCCTTGTAAAAATAAACTTAATATCTTGAATCCATAAGTGTTGATACTTCTGTGATCCTCGCAATTGAACTTGGGATACTTGATTCAAATAATTTATGATATTAACTGGTATTGAACCCAACAAACTGGGGACGAGCCCAAATAAACTGGGGACAAGCCCAAATAAACTGGGGACAATCCCAAATAAACTAGGGACTAGCCCAAATATCCTGGGGACAAGCCCAAATAAACTAGTGTTAAACTAGGGACTCGCCCAAACCGGGATTTAGCCCAATGTAAGTGACATGAAAACGCCAAAACCTTAGTTAACATGAATATGTTAAAAACCTTAGTCTCAAGATAACATGAAAATAGTTTAAACCGAGGGTATGCTACATCTACCGTAAATCGTAGTATCTTTTATATAGACGAAAGCAACGAAATTGTCAACCATTAAGCGTGTACTGGTCCCGCTGCCCCAGACTATACGTTGGATATTATGCGCTCCAGGCGAGAGTGTAGAAACTCTAATTTATAAGAAAGGTGAAAACCTTTAAACCTTGGAAGATATGACCACCGGGGTCACACCTTAATCGTGGGCTAGGCCAATGGAAACAACAATGTACTTTAAGCGTGAGGGAGAGGTGGCCAACCTCTTAGTTCTTGAATCACTTATTGAAATCTGCATTGTTACTTAAAACTTGGAAAAGATAAATGAAAAGAATATATTATCCTCAACTTAATAATAAGAATCTGAAATGAACAAGTGATTAGATAAATATTACCAATTTTAGGATTCTTGATTCTGTAAGGATACTAGATCTTGATGAGAAAAAATACTTCTTCTTTTGGTCAAAAATTAACAAACTAACTTTTGATCAAATTAGTGCGTGAGGCGAGGTGCTTAATGGTAAAAAGATTGAACACAAGGATATGATTAGGAGGGAAAAAACCCTTGATTATGATAATCTTCGTTTCGGTCAAGAGTTTACAACGTAATCTTTAATCGAATCTCTTTGGTTAAAGATTATAAACTTAACTTTTGGTCGAATTAAGATTGATTATTATGATCTCCGGCACAAAAAACCCCCGGACGGTGAAAACTATCACCGTCGGTATTATTAATAATGAAATTGGTGATTACAAAGGTTGGAGCTGATTAGTAATCGTGAACTATGTGATACAATGAGTACTAGCAGCTAAATAAGTGAGTTGTGTGTGACCTATCGATACTATCAGCTCATATTTATAATAAGAAGATTACAACTATTATTCCGGAAACACTAGACTAAGTCTTTTACAAGCCGTTGCTGCCCACGTTGTTTGTTGACGAAGTTCAAGTAGTATTCCGTTGCAATCCACGTTCTTATAAACATATTTAACACGTGCTCTTATCTGCAAAACAATTAGTAAATATAGGTCAATTGAATTAGTCAACATACCTTCCTCAGAATAACAGCTTAAGTCAACATCCTCAAGTTATGCTCAATTCCGAGGATAAAAATCTACACCCAACAATTGCCCCAATTTTTACAGATAAGGCGCGACAGCTGTAAAAATTTCAAATTTTGAAAAGTTAAATATCTTCTGTCAACTGAAAGGACGTGTACGCGGATTGAGGAAAACCTATAACCGCCCTTCCAGGTTATAATTACACCATTTCCCAATCTCAAATCAATACTTCTTCCATCGATCCAAAGCCAGGTCAGTCCTTCTTCTTTGTCTTCTTTATTTTCTTGAAATTTTCCTTCCGACCAAACGATAATGAGAATGAGAACCCCTCGAGCGCCCAATCCTTTTTCCTTCTCAACCTCAGATGATTTCGTCGACCAAGATCTCATTCCGGCGACCGACGAAGACCAATGTATTTTTAAAGATTTAGACATTAGGTTTATGAAAGAATCGGGTTTACTACCTGCCGAAACCGTCATTAGGCCATATGATCCCAAAGTCAAGGCTGATTTTTCTTCTAAAACCTGGACCTGCTTTTTCTATTACCCCTTTTCGATTGGCCTTTCATATCCCTTTTCCCCGCTCGTACAAGAGTTCTTTGATGTGACTGGATTCTCGTATTCACAAGTCATGCCAATGGTGTGGAGGGTTTTGGCAACGATAGATCTTTTGAACAATACCCGTGGACTACCATAGGTGTGCCTGAGATTGCCGCAAATTACAACCTTCGAACCCATGGATCTTTTCGCTATTGCCTTCAATCCAAGTCCAGCCGTCTTTACATGGTTCCCAAGGTGTCTGGTAGCGACCCTGATTGGAAAAAACACTTCTTTTTCGTCCGCTGGGATTCTATTCCTGATGGGATATGCTTGCCTACCAAATGGGTTCATAAGGGTAGGAGATCTGTAGGATAAAGCTTCTTTTTGCAAATGATTTGTTTTGATATGGTTTGTTTTTCGTCAGTGGTGTTTGAGGACTTGATAAAGCTTAGGAAGGATACGAAGAAAAGGCTCAAGGCTTTGTTCAAGATTCCAGCAGAGGAAAGGGAGTTTTGGTTAGAGGAAGAAACAGGAGAAACAAGCGTGATTGCTACAAAACCCGCTGAGAGCATGACTTCTTGTAAGTATTTTGGGGATATTAGATTTTCTAGGGATTTTGTTATCTTGAAAATAACTAGATATATCATTGTGTAGGGATGCCGAAGCCAAAATCTTTTAGCTTAGTTGATTTGGATGATTTCATTGAGGATAGGCCTGTGGTGAAGCAAGAACATTCCAAGACACTTTCCTCCATCGGTGATAATCCCAACGACTCGCCAGAAAAGTGCTGCACAGAAAAAGAGAAAAGCTACCACTTCAGCTGAGACCGAGGCCTTTGCTGACATGACCACAACTGATGCTGTAGAGAAACTTCAAGCTCTTACTAACTTCCTCGGAATAGTAAGTATTCTCGTTTTATCCTGAAAAATAGTAATCTGCAGAAAAACTAATGTTAATTTGGGGATAACAGAAAGCCGAAAATTACCGTCAGATATCCCAGGATGCTGAACTGTCCAAGAGAGAGGCTGAAGCCAAGCTCGTCGACCTCCTACAAGCTGTTGACACAAAGGACAAGTGTGACATCTGACCCGATCCGACCCGACCCAGGTACCCGTTTCTCCGATCCGATCTCTTTCTTTTATGATTTAATATTTATTTATACTTATACTTTATTTTTATAATAATATTTTCCTTCCCGCCGTCCCGCCTCTTTCTCTCTCTTGTCGTCGTTCCGCCCTTAAGCCTTGAACCCCTTCTTATTTTCGTGTCCTTTGTTTCTTCCCGCCTATGGTTGTCTGCGCAGCTCCACGCGCCAGACTCCTTACAAGGAAGCCTGCGCGAAGACCAGTTGTTCCTGCGATACGCGAGGCGAACTGTTCCCGCAGCGCGCTAAGAACGGTAGTTCTTCCCGCGACGCGCTAAGAATTGTAGTTCTTCTCGCAGCGCGCTAAGAACGGTAGTTCTTCCCGCGACGCGCTAAGAATTGTAGTTCTTCTCGCAGCGCGCTAAGAACATAAGTTCTTCCCGCGGCGCGCTAAGAATGGAAATTCTTCCCGCGGCGCGTCAAGGATATTAGTTCTTCCCGCGGCGCGCTAAGTTTTGTTCTGTCAGCCTTCGCCCCCGCGCGTGCGCTCGAGCCTTCTCGCGCTAAACCCTTTGAGTTTCCTTCTGTTTAATCTAGCCGTTTGCTTTTTTGTTGTCTTACCTTCTGTGTTGTTGACCTAACCTGCCTTATGTCTGAAAAGTTACTTTCGGCGCAGCATGCGCACCAACCCCATTGGTTGACAGAAAAAGTGACTGACATTATCTTTTGAGATCTGCTTTTTCCATGCTTGACCAGTACCTTTATCTGAACCGCCCATGCTTTTACTGTTACCTGTCAGCTTTTCTCTTGTCCCCTGCAGCTGCCATATCTTTCCATATCTTTTGCTTTTGTTTTCTTATGCTTTTTGATATCTTTTGCTTTTGGAATCTTTTACTTTTTGGAGATCTTTTCCCCTTTTTCTAGGGATTGTGTTCCCTAGGGTTTCCCTATAAATAATAATGTTATTTTCTTAACACATCACACACAAACACTTATTTTAACCTCCTCCTTGCTCTCTCTGCCTCCGTCTTCCTCTCTGTTCTGCCCTGCTTTTCCGGTAATATATATATTATATATAATAATTTACTTATTAATTATGCTAACTTATAATCAAGACTTAAATCAAATCATTAAAACAATAATCTTATTTATAGGTTAACTTGTGCTTGTTTAAAGTTGGTTCTTGCTTTATCTTTCACCGCACCGTTTATCAAGTGAGTAATCTCGTACCTAATCCCTTTTTATTTTTAATGTTTTGGGATGTTCATGTGTTCATACAAACTTAGAGTCTTAAACTATTTATGAACTTTAGTCGCGCAGTATCCCATGTGTTGAGGACGTAGACTTGGCTGTTTATTTGTATGTGTGGATCATTAACCGTCTTGTCGGTCTATTCCGCAGTTTTCATGGTACCATTAGATGAACACGGGAGAACAATCGTTTATGATTTCTCTTTTGTTTACACTTGCACAGTTTTCTTGTTTTATGCTCAATTGGGAGCACAGATTGACTATGAGCTATGAATCTTAGACTTGATCCCGATCTGATTACACCCTTGTTGAAAACCAGACATACACATGTTGCGCGCAGATTTATTGTTATCTATATATTGTATTAAACTTGATTTCTCACCAACACGCAAGTGTTTGACGTTTATTTTAACACATGTTCAGGTTTGCTGTAGCTACATTTGGAGCTTGTGGACACGTAGGACGTTTTTACTTTTGGACCTAGATTAAAATGTATCAAGACAAGTTACTGTTGTTCGAATATTTTGCCTTATAATATAATGATTTATGTTAATTTATGTTATCTTGTGTTTACGCTGCGCGTGCGCGAATGAATGTATTTATTAAATATTGACACCCAATAGTGTCACGAGTAATGAAACAATATGTGGCGCCCCGATGTATAATCCGCCTTTGGTCGGGGTGTTACAGATTGGTATCAGAGCTCGTTGACTTTAGGATAGGTGGTTAGACGTAACGGCCTAGAATACCTAAGAGTCCCTTCTCGCGCATGAGAGAAATCTCATGTTTGCGCGCTTATTGTTAATTACTCGTTATTTATGAATATGCTCGCGCTTGCGCAGTATATGATTTTATGTTTTATTTCGCAATATTTCGATTTTTGCTGAATTTCAATTTTTATTAATTTTTCTTACATATTCGTTTGTTGGGATTTGAAAACCCGAAAAGTCATGGTGATACATGAATAGTTGATTTTCAATTTCCATTTACGATTATGTTCTGAGGTTGGAGACTTGAAAAGTCATGGTGATACATGAATTGTCAACCTCCAATACTCATTTTCTTGTATATTTTATATATTGAGGATTGAAAAGTCATGGTGATACATGAATCGTCAATCTCCAATACCCGTTTGCTCGTACATTTTAAATTGAGAATTTGGAAGGTCATGGTGATACATGAATTGTCGATTCTCGATTCGGATTTGTTACCTTTATTAAGTCTGCATTTAGGGTCATTTAATTTACTTTGACTTTTGACAGTAACTGACCCCGTGAAACCAAGCTTTTCGAGGTTATACTTTGCGTTAAAACCAAGATATTAACAAAAATTAAAACTTTTATAGAATGCCTCCACTATCTCGCCGTCATTAGAGGAGAGAAGCCTCGCGCAGACGATCGCAGCAACGTTCCCAGGAAATGGCCACCGCAATAGCCCAAGCCTTAAACCAAAACAATGCTAATACCTCCAGTTATAACATTAAGTCCTTTAACGCGGGTAACCCTCCAAAGTTCACAGGTCTTGAAGGAGCCACCGTGATGCTCCAATGGCTCGAGAAGATTGAAAACACTTTCCTCCATACCCAATGCCCCTCAGACAGACGAACCCTATATGCTTCCAGTGTCCTGGAATCCAGAGCGCTTACATGGTGGAATGGAGTAGCTCATGCGCGTGGCGCAGAGGCTGCTACCAGCATGCTCTGGGAGGAATTTAAGGATCTCTTGACGCGAGAATTCTGCCCTCCCAACGAAATAAAGCGCCTGGAGGAAGAATTTTGGAACCTAAAGCAATACAGTGGAGAAGCGCGCGAGTACGCGACGCGCTTCTATGAACTAAGCCTGCTTGTCCCTCACCTTGTTACCCCTTCCCGCCGAGCCATCGAGAAATTCCTTGGGGGTCTCCCCATGGAAATTCAAGATTCTGTATGGGCCAGAAACCCAGTAACCCTCTCTGACGCCATAGAGTTGGCCGCTGTGCTCAGCGACAACCATGTCAGAGCAGGAACCCTGTTCCTGCGGGGAACTGAGAAGACCAAACCCACCAAAACTGCCCCTGAACCAACAGAAACCAAACCAGAACCCTCAAACCGTAACAACCTAAAGCGCAGGCGCAAAGCCTATGCGCTTACCAACCCACCCATTTTCCAGCAACCCACCTACAAACCTCCAGTTTACGCGCCTAACCCACTGTCAACCTACCCAACACCTCCTATAGTCCATAACTATGCCTTAACCAATTCGGCACTCCCTGCCCCGCCAACTAAGAAACCTTACACAGGAAACCAACCCTTTTGCCCAACCTGTAGATTTCACCACCCAACCCAAACCCCGTGTCGACTTTATCACCGATGTGGCCGCGCTGGTCACATGACGGAAAACTGTAGAGTTCTTCCCGCCAATCCAATTACGCCAACACCACCAGTCTACCCGCAGAACCCGCAACCAACCTACCAAAACCCACGACCCAGATCGTGCTTCAACTGCGGTGATCCTAGTCATTTCCGGAACGCATGCCCGAGGTTACAAGTTCAGATTACGCAAGCGAATCCGGTAAACCAGATTTCGAACCAAGTGACGCGTGGCCGAGCTTTTAACATAACCGCGCACCAAGCGCAAGCGAATAATGACGTAGTTAATGGTACATTTTTACTTAACGGATTTTATGCTTCTGTACTTTTTGATACTGGCGCCGATCGAAGTTTTATCTCTCGCGCGTTTGAGCAGAAGCTTGCGCGACCGCGCAGCGATTTAAAAGAAAATTTTTCAGTTGAATTGGCTAATGGCGAAACTGTTTTAATTAACTCAGTGATTAAAGATTGCACGCTTAACCTTAACGAAAACGATTTTCTGATCGACCTCATCCCCATGCCGCTTGGAAGTTTTGATGTTATCATTGGTATGGACTGGCTTACGCATAATCACGCCGATGTTATTTGCGCCAAGAAGATGATTCGCATACCTCGAGAAAATGGTGATCTTCACATCTACGGCGAAAGACCCTCCAGTGGTCTTAAGCTTATGACTTGCGCCGAAGCCCAAAGACTCATGCGGAAGAAGTGTGTTGCATTCTTAGCCCATGTGGTTAAACCCGATGAAGGAAAGAAGCTTCGCGATATCCCTGTTGTGCGTGATTTCCCTGAAGTTTTCCCTGATGATCTTCCTGGTATCCCTCCCGCTCGTGAAGTCGAGTTCCGTATTGATCTTGTCCCTGGTGCTTCCCCCGTAGCTAAATCTCCTTACCGTCTTGCGCCCGCTGAGATGCAAGAATTGGCAAGCCAACTTCAAGAGTTGACCGCTAAAGGATTCATTCGCCCTAGCTCTTCGCCCTGGGGTGCTCCGGTGTTGTTCGTTAAAAAGAAAGATGGTTCGTTTCGCATGTGTATCGATTACCGCGAGTTGAACAAACTCACCATTAAGAACCGGTATCCCTTACCGCGTATTGACGACCTCTTTGATCAACTCCAAGGTGCCTCTTATTTCTCCAAGATTGATCTCCGCTCTGGCTATCACCAGTTGCGCATCTGCGATGAAGATGTTCCGAAGACTGCTTTTCGAACTCGTTATGGCCATTTTGAATTCTTGGTCATGTCCTTCGGTTTAACCAACGCACCCGCCGTTTTCATGGATCTAATGAATCGGGTGTGTAGGCCTTTCTTGGATAAATTCGTGATTGTGTTTATCGATGACGTTCTGATTTATTCTAAGACCAAGGCCGAGCATGAGCAACATCTTCGGTTGGTGTTGCAAAAGCTTCGAACCGAGCAGCTCTTTGCCAAGCTCTCCAAGTGTGAATTTTGGTCGGATGAAGTACAGTTTCTTGGCCATGTTGTGAACAAGATGGGTATCCATGTCGACCCATCCAAAATTGAAGCAATCAAGAACTGGATTACGCCATCCACTCCTACCGAAATCCATTCCTTTTTAGGCTTAGCTGGTTATTACCGGCGCTTCATTTCGAACTTCTCAAAGATCGCATTGCCTTTAACAGCTCTGACGCACAAAGGTAAACCGTATATTTGGGGCTCGAAGCAAGAAGAAGCCTTTCTGACGCTCAAGCGTTTGTTGTGTGAAGCTCCTGTTCTTGCGCTACCTGAGGGTAATGATGATTTTGTCGTATATTGCGATGCATCCAACCAAGGTCTCGGTTGTGTTCTTATGCAACGAGGCAAGGTTATCGCTTACGCATCAAGGCAACTCAAGGTTCATGAAAAGAATTATACAACTCACGACCTCGAACTAGGCGCAGTTGTTTTTGCCTTGAAGATCTGGAGACACTACCTTTATGGTACTAAGTGTATCCTCTACACTGACCATAAAAGCCTTCAGCATATCCTTGATCAAAAGGAACTCAACATGAGGCAACGCCGATGGAGCGAACTCATCAGCGATTACGATTGTGAGATCCGGTATCATCCCGGTAAGGCTAATGTGGTAGCCGATGCGCTCAGCCGAAAACCCAGCCAGCTTAATTGTATCTTGCCGCGCACCCAGCTTCACTTCGCGCCGATCCAAAGCAACCTTGAATCGCGCATTCGTGACGTGCAGCGCGCATCCATCAGTAATGGTAACCTTCACGCCGAGTTAGCGTGTGGCGCGGAAGCGCACTTTGTCCCTAATCTGAGTGGAATTCTCTGCTATCTCAATCGCATCTGGATTCCCTTTGATGAGAATCTTCGCGCTGATATCCTGAGTGAAGCGCACAAATCTCGATATTCCGTTCATCCTGGCGCCGATAAAATGTACAAGGATTTGCGCATTACTTATTGGTGGCCCGGTATGAAAAAGGATATTGCTGTGTTCGTAGCTAGATGTCTGACTTGTTCTAAAGTAAAAGCTGAACACCAACGCCCATCTGGTTTGCTCGAACAACCAGAAATTCCTATGTGGAAATGGGAAGGTATAGCGATGGACTTTATTACCAAGTTACCTTTGACAGCAAGCAAACATGATAGCATTTGGGTAATAGTGGATCGTTTGACTAAGTCTGCTCACTTTCTGCCCATTCGTGAAAACTACCGTGTTGAGCAACTCGCGCAGCTTTATGTCAAAGAGATTGTCTGCCGCCATGGTACTCCTTTGAGCATCATATCCGATCGCGATGGCCGTTTTATATCTCGCTTTTGGAAATCTCTCCAATCTGCGCTAGGAACTCGCTTGGACATGAGTACGGCATATCATCCTCAGACTGACGGTCAGTCTGAGCGAACTATTCAAACTCTTGAGGACATGCTCCGATCTTGTGTTCTTGATTTTGAAGGTAATTGGGATTCACACCTGCCTTTGATCGAGTTCTCTTATAATAACAGCTATCATTCCAGTATTGGTATGGCCCCATTTGAAGCACTTTACGGTCGTAAGTGCCGCTCCCCGATTTGTTGGAGCGAAGTGGGTGAAACTCAAATCACAGGACCCGAACTTGTTCAAGAGACAACCGATAAAATCGCCAAGATCCGTGATCATCTGCTGACTGCCAGAAGCCGACAGAAGAGTTACGCAGATCGCAGGCGAAAGCCTCTCGAATTTCAAGTTGGTGATCTTGTTCTCCTCAAAGTGTCGCCTTGGAAAGGTGTTGTCCGCTTTGGGAAGAAAGGTAAGCTTGCTCCTCGATATGTTGGACCGTTTAAGATTCTCGCGCGTGTGGGAAAAGTTGCCTACAGACTTGACCTGCCGCCCGCGCTCAGTAATGTGCATCCAACGTTCCATGTATCCAATCTCAAGAAGTGTTTAGCTGACGAGAACCTTCACATTCCACTTGATGAAGTTCAAGTTGATGAATCCATGCATTTCGTTGAGAAGCCTGTTGAGATTATGGATCGCGAGGTTAAGTAAACCAAGCGCAGTCGTATCCCTATTGTGAAAGTTCGCTGGGAGTCCAAGCGCGCAGCCGAGTTTACATGGGAAAGGGAAGATCAAATAAAGATCAAGTACCCGCACCTGTTCTCTGCGCAACCTACTTCGAGATAAATTTCGGGACGAAATTTCTTAAAGTAGGCGAGACTGTGACATCTGACCCGATCCGACCCGACCCAGGTACCCGTTTCTCCGATCCGATCTCTTTCTTTTATGATTTAATATTTATTTATACTTATACTTTATTTTTATAATAATATTTTCCTTCCCGCCGTCCCGCCTCTTTCTCTCTCTTGTCGTCGTTCCGCCCTTAAGCCTTGAACCACTTCTTATTTTCGTGTCCTTTGTTTCTTCCCGCCAATGGTTGTCTGCGCAGCTCCACGCGCCAGACTCTTTACAAGGAAGCCTGCGCGAAGACCAGTTGTTCCTGCGATACGCGAGGCGAACTGTTCCCGCAGCGCGCTAAGAACGGTAGTTCTTCCCGCGACGCGCTAAGAATTGTAGTTCTTCTCGCAGCGCGCTAAGAACGGTAGTTCTTCCCGCGACGCGCTAAGAATTGTAGTTCTTCTCGCAGCGCGCTAAGAACATAAGTTCTTCCCGCGGCGCGCTAAGAATGGAAATTCTTCCCGCGGCGCGTCAAGGATATTAGTTCTTCCCGCGGCGCGCTAAGGTTTGTTCTGTCAGCCTTCGCCCCCGCGCGTGCGCTCGAGCCTTCTCGCGCTAAACCCTTTGAGTTTCCTTCTGTTTAATCTAGCCGTTTGCTTTTTTGTTGTCTTACCTTCTGTGTTGTTGACCTAACCTGCCTTATGTCTGAAAAGTTACTTTCGGCGCAGCATGCGCACCAACCCCATTGGTTGACAGAAAAAGTGACTGACATTATCTTTTGAGATCTGCTTTTTCCATGCTTGACCAGTACCTTTATCTGAACCGCCCATGCTTTTACTGTTACCTGTCAGCTTTTCTCTTGTCCCCTGCAGCTGCCATATCTTTCCATATCTTTTGCTTTTGTTTTCTTATGCTTTTTGATATCTTTTGCTTTTGGAATCTTTTACTTTTTGGAGATCTTTTCCCCTTTTCTAGGGATTGTGTTCCCTAGGGTTTCCCTATAAATAATAATGTTATTTTCTTAACACATCACACACAAACACTTATTTTAACCTCCTCCTTGCTCTCTCTGCCGCCTCCCTCTCTGCCTCCGTCTTCCTCTCTGTTCTGCCCTGCTTTTCCGGTAATATATATATTATATATAATAATTTACTTATTAATTATGCTAACTTATAATCAAGACTTAAATCAAATCATTAAAACAATAATCTTATTTATAGGTTAACTTGTGCTTGTTTAAAGTTGGTTCTTGCTTTATCTTTCACCGCACCGTTTATCAAGTGAGTAATCTCGTACCTAATCCCTTTTTATTTTTAATGTTTTGGGATGTTCATGTGTTCATACAAACTTAGAGTCTTAAACTATTTATGAACTTTAGTCGCGCAGTATCCCATGTGTTGAGGACGTAGACTTGGCTGTTTATTTGTATGTGTGGATCATTAACCGTCTAGTCGGTCTATTCTGCAGTTTTCATGGTACCATTAGATGAACACGGGAGAACAATCGTTTATGATTTCTCTTTTGTTTACACTTGCACAGTTTTCTTGTTTTATGCTCAATTGGGAGCACAGATTGACTATGAGCTATGAATCTTAGACTTGATCCCGATCTGATTACACCCTTGTTGAAAACCAGACATACACATGTTGCGCGCAGATTTATTGTTATCTATATATTGTATTAAACTTGATTTCTCACCAACACGCAAGTGTTTGACGTTTATTTTAACACATGTTCAGGTTTGCTGTAGCTACATTTGGAGCTTGTGGACACGTAGGACGTTTTTACTTTTGGACCTAGATTAAAATGTATCAAGACAAGTTACTGTTGTTCGAATATTTTGCCTTATAATATAATGATTTATGTTAATTTATGTTATCTTGTGTTTACGCTGCGCGTGCGCGAATGAATGTATTTATTAAATATTGACACCCAATAGTGTCACGAGTAATGAAACAATATGTGGCGCCCCGATGTATAATCCGCCTTTGGTCGGGGTGTTACAACAAGCTGATCAAAAAGAAGGATAAAGAGATTTCAGATCTCAAAGCATCATTTGAGTCGGAGAAGGCCGAGTTTCTCGAAGAGGCCAAGAAGTGTGCAACCACCAGTTTCTTGGAGTCGATGATCAAAATGCCTGAGGAAGTGCAAGCAAAAGGTCATGTGATGGACTCCTGGAATTCTATAGCTTGGAAGAAAAAGCTCAAGGTGCTAAGGAGGGAGAAGCTTGAAGAGGATGAGACGGCTGGGCTTCTGAAGTGGTCAAGGATGATGGAGCTAGTGAGAATGTGAAGGAGACTAAGGCTGGAGAGGCGACGGATTTGGAGAAGAAGGAAGGTGACGACGCTGATGGCGGAAAGGTTTGAACCTGGTTTCCAGGTTGTTTTTATGTGTTTTCAATGGTTGTTTTGAACAATTTTTCTTTTGATTATGTAAGGACAACGTAGTTGGCTCAGGATAATGGTTTGGGTGGATGGATCCTGGTTTCAGGACGAAACCCAAACTGTCCTTTACTTTTCTGCATTTAGAACAATTATGATAGTTCGGTTGGATGGGCTCCGTTTTGAGTGAAACCCGGACTATCTTTTTCTGCATTATAATATTAGTACAACTTTTTATGACTTATATTGGCATGCTTTCATTTTTTATGTTTTTAGAAAAATCTAAGTTTCATGAAAAATCTCATAGTAATAGTTTAAGTTTTACCAGCAAACCAATATTAAGTCATAAACTTTAAATAATATAAAAAGATAAAATTCTTGCAAATAGTAAATCATACCAGAACCGTGTATCGATTAATCTGGAAATTGTCTAGACCGTCTTATCCTTGCAATAAGATCACTGTTTAGAATATTCTCCTAATCCTGAGGATACAGCAATAAAATTGTGACATTAGCATTATCCTGAAAATATTTTTAGATATTCTGGCGACAAGGCCTAGATAAACTGGCGACAAGGCCCTTGAGAAGAGATGAAAAATCTCTTAAACCATTAGAAACGAACTTGCGACTAGGCCTTTTAGAAGAGATGTAAATCACTTAAACCTTAAAAATGGACTGGCGACAAGGCCCTTTAGAAGAGACGTAAATCTCTTAATCCTTAGATTAAGGTACGTCTACCATAAACTTGTGATTCAAACCAATTGTTAGTCCCGGTGCTGATCGATACGAGATCCGCACGAGGTCTAGGAGTGCGGAATCCTCCTAGACTCGTTTATTGGTGTATAGACGAAGAACACAAACACGTACACGATCAAATACACAAACAAATACAAGAATGGATAATCAAATCTGCAGATTCATATATAAAATAATCACGTTACATACCGTAACATAAACAGAAACACGACTGACCCGAGGTGAGCTCTACCTCGGGTCGTCTCACACGACTCTCACTCTCTTGCTCTCTCTTGACACTCAAACTGTAACACACACTCTCTGAATTACTGGATTCCCTTTCTATAACCTAACACGACACATGTATATATAGACAATCTTCACGGGCTTGGGCTTCAGTAGGCGAAGTTGTTCATAACTTCGCCTAGGGCGAAGTTGTGATAACTTCGTCTAAGGCAGAAGTTGTTACAACTTCGCCATTGGCGAAGTTGTTATAACTTCGCCTAGGCGAAGTTGTGCTAACTTCGCCTGTGACGATCCGCTGGTCAGAATTGCATAGCGACGGTCACAGAATGCACCAACAGTCTCCCCTTTGACCGTTGCTCTCAATTCTAAAAACACGAAAGATCATCTGTTACAAAACATGCACTAACAGACTCCCTCTTAACTGATGATCTTCTGTTTTGTTCATCAACCAGCCGTGTCTGAATCTGTCCTGTAGCTTCACAAATCTACCAATCACCCAGCGTCTTCCATATCAGATCTCCCCTTCAGTGTAAGCTTCTCCGACTATAACGATTGAGGTCTTTGAAATGCATGCATCCTCGTGCCAATAGATCATCTCAACCAATCACGTGAGTCCATCTGACTTCACCAACACATGAAGTTGGGCTTCCTCCACAACTTCACCAACTCGTCGGCATACGATAAGGTTTAATCTTCAACTACTCAACATCAGGTGATCAATTTCATCACAAAACCACCTTGACAGAATCTAACACATGACCATTAATTAATCCGAAGCATCTTCAATCACCAGGGATAACAATCAAGAACATAGACACTTTAATTCCCGGTTAAATCCAACTTGTTCCAGAATCTTCACTCGTATAAATAAGCATCACGTTTCAGGATCCAATTCTCGAACGCCTTGAAAATAACATAAATAATATGCTCTGACCGCAATCCAGTAATGACGAAAACCTTCAGTTCAATTTGACTTTCTTCGGTTGGTCAACCACGAACAACAACAATTTCATTGCCCACAAACACCCGAATATGTGTCAATATCCAGTTTCAAACAATATCCCATTCACAACCTCAACTCCAAATCCAGAGTTGACACGTATTTGTTCACACGTAAGACCAAGAGATAACAAGATCACTCGTTGACGGAACAACATCTTTGGTCTCACAATAATCGTGTACACCCGGCCATACAGATGAAAACTCCAAACAATTTTTTTTTTTTTTTTTTTTTTTTTTTTTTTTTTTTTTTAACTTCACCTGGCCATAACTTCGCCTGGCCATAACTTCGCCTGTTCATAACTTCGCCTGGCCATAACTTCACCTGGCCATAACTTCGCCTGGCCATAACTTCGCCTGTTCATAACTTCGCCTGGCCATAACTTCGCCTGGCTGCTAACTTCGCCTAAACCCTAAAATTTAAGCGACAACTTCGCCTGAACCCAATAACTTCGCCTGCGGCGGCTGTTCGGCCGAAAACGCACAGAAACGTGCCAGAAACACCAAAAACGCAGATCTCGAACCATAGCGTAAGAGCCTAAGGCTCTGATACCACT
Source organism: Bidens hawaiensis (assembly GCF_021521415.1). Lineage (NCBI taxonomy): Eukaryota > Viridiplantae > Streptophyta > Magnoliopsida > Asterales > Asteraceae > Bidens > Bidens hawaiensis. The sequence goes on along the minus strand of NW_027491071.1, from coordinate 761,676 downwards.
TGTTAGTCCCGGTGCTGATCGATACGAGATCCGCACGAGGTCTAGGAGTGCGGAATCCTCCTAGACTCGTTTATTGGTGTATAGACGAAGAACACAAACACGTACACGATCAAATACACAAACAAATACAAGAATGGATAATCAAATCTGCAGATTCATATATAAAATAATCACGTTACATACCGTAACATAAACAGAAACACGACTGACCCGAGGTGAGCTCTACCTCGGGTCGTCTCACACGACTCTCACTCTCTTGCTCTCTCTTGACACTCAAACTGTAACACACACTCTCTGAATTACTGGATTCCCTTTCTATAACCTAACACGACACATGTATATATAGACAATCTTCACGGGCTTGGGCTTCAGTAGGCGAAGTTGTTCATAACTTCGCCTAGGGCGAAGTTGTGATAACTTCGTCTAAGGCAGAAGTTGTTACAACTTCGCCGTTGGCGAAGTTGTTATAACTTCGCCTAGGCGAAGTTGTGCTAACTTCGCCTGTGACGATCCGCTGGTCAGAATTGCATAGCGACGGTCACAGAATGCACCAACACCAATAGCCGAGGATAACGAGTTAACAAGTCACTATATTTCATGTGTTGGCCCCGCCTCTCAAACTAAGGCCGAATAAATCATGCACTACAAGCGTCTTAAGAAGAGACGAAGATCCCTTAAACCTCAAGATCCAAACCAATAGCCGAGGATAACGAGGTAACAAGTCACCATATTTCATGTGCTGGCCCCGCCTCTCAAACCAAGGCTGAATAAACGTGCTCTACAGGCGATATTAAGAAGAGATGAAGATCCCTTTAACCTTAGAAGAGGTGAATACCTCTCATACCTTAGGAATAAACTGGCGACAGGGCCCTTAGAAACTGGCGAGGAAGGCCTCGTTAACTTTATTCCATATGAGAATCCCTCATATCTACAAAACAGTCAACTCTAAGTGAGGGGTGGGTGTTAGCCTTACTAACACCCCTCCGATGCTTAAGTCAGTACCATGTTTGAAGAATAATAATATTAAAAAACAAATAAAAGTATAGGTTTGAGTACATACCTTGACTGTTTAGTATAACAGTTATCCTCGGGATAGAAATCTTACATGAAATATTTTTTGAGATGTATAGCATTCCAAGCCCTCGGTAGTAAGTCACCATCAAAAGTAGACAACTTGTATGCCCCCTTACCTGCTTCCGAATCGATCAGGTAAGGACCTTCCCACTTTGGTGCGAGCTTCCCATCCGTAGGATTGGTAGTATTTTGAAACGCTTTTCGGAGAACCAAATCCCCTTCTTGAAACCTTCGAACTCTGATATTCTTGTTGTATGACTTTGCTATCTTCTGTTGGTAAGAAGCCATTCTGATTTTTGCCAAATCCCGGAGTTCTTCTACCGCATATAGATCTTCGAGTAGACTTCGAGTGTTATTTTCGAGATTTTGATGAGTGACTCTGGCCGTTGGGATAACCATTTCTGTGGGAATAACTGCTTCAGCTCCAAACACTAATGAGAAAGGAGTCTGACCAGTAGCATTCTTTGAAGTGGTTCTATCTGCCCAAAGAACGAAAGGTAGTTCCTCGGCCCACTTTCCTTTCTTAGACCCCAACTTTTTCTTCAGGTTATTGATGATGATTTTGTTGTTCGATTCGGCCTGTCCATTAGCTTGAGGATGGACAGGTGTTGATGTGATCATCTTGATTCCCTAACTGGCACAGAAGTTAGTTGTTCTCTTTCCGATGAATTGCGAGCCATTGTCACATACTATCTCTGCCGGAATCCCAAATCTGGTCAGGATATTGCGCTTGATGAATGAGATAACTTCTTTTTCTCTTACTTGAACAAAGGCTTCTGCCTGGATCCACTTCGAGAAATAATCTGTCATAGCCAACATAAAAACTTTTCCTCCTGGAGCTCTTGGTAATTTCCCCACGATATCCATTCCCCACTTCATAAAAGGCCAAGGGGATATAATATGATATAATGGTTCTACTGGCTGGTGAAAAATGTTGCTATGTCTCTGGCATGCATCACATTTATGAGAATAATTCATAGCGTCCCTCTTCATCGTTGTCTAGAAATACCCCGTCCTCAGGATTTTGGAGACTAGTGCTCTGCCCCCAGTGTGGTTTCCACAATCCCCATCATGGATATCTTGAAGAACTTCCTGAGCTTCTGCCTTCTCCAAGCACCTAAGATATGGTCCTGCAAGAGATTTTCTGTATAACATATCATTCATTATAGTATATGGGATTACCTTTGTGCGAAAAGCTCTTGAGTTTTCATCCTTGGGGATAATTCCATCCTGAATATATTTCCTGATTGGGATAATCCAAGAATCTTCATTATCCTCAGGATTCTTGATTCCCACATCTTCGTCATCTTTTGATTTTTCATTGACACCTTGCTCTTCTATTGCTGGGCTCAGGATGTGTACGATAGGGATCTTGACACCTTCTGGTATCCTGAAGGATGAAGCTAAATATGCCAGGGCGTCTGCTTCAACATTCTCTTCCCTAGGTACCTGCGAAATATCAAATATTTTGAAACACTTTGCTAGTTTTTTGACTAGCTCTAGATATTTCATTAGTCTTTATCCTCTAACAGTATATGAACCATTAAAATGATTAGTTAATAATAATGAGTCAACATGTACTTGAATAAACCTGATTTTCATGTCGATTGCTAGTTGTAATCCCGCTATCAAAGCTTCATATTCTGCCTCATTATTTGTGGCTTGAAATCCACATGATATGGATTGAGGTATAATGCCCCCCACCCCCCCCCCCCCCCCGTGGCGATTTCAGCATAATCCCGAGACCTGTTCCTCTAACATTTGAAGCACCATCAGTGTATAGAGTCCAGTTATCTTTTGTTTCTTCAAGTTGTTGTACTTCCAAGTCTGCCTTTTCTTTAAACTCACAGGTGAAATTAGCCACAAAATCTTCTAATGCCTGGGATTTGATAGCAGTCCTAGGTTCATATGTTATATCATATGCACTTAGCTTTACTGCCCATTTTGCCATTCTACCTGACACTTCTGGTTTTCTCAAAACAGACTTAATAGGATTGTTAGTTTTAACACATATAGGGTGAGTTTCAAAATAATGTCTAAGTTTAGTAGATGCCATAATTAGGGCTAAAATTAATTTCTCAAGATAAGAATACCTGGTTTCAACATCCCAAAGACTTCTACTTACATAATATATGTGGTGTTGCTGACCTTCGAGATCCTTAGCCAAAACTGCACCTATATCATTATTTGATACAGCAAGATATAGAGATAGAGATTCACCTTCCTCGGGTTTTACCAGTAGAGGAGCAGAAGAAAGATAAGCTTTTAAGGACTTGTTTGATCCCCTAACTTAAAACTCGTTCTAATCAATACCTTAGATCTGATTCAGATCTATACGTTGATATTGACAATACGGATCTAACTAATTCAATACCTTAGTTCGATTGTTATTAATGTATATATTATCAATATAAGATTAATGTGAAGCTTGAGAGAGAGAGAGAGAATACTTTAGATATTTCTGAATAATGTTAATTCTCTCAAAACTTCTACCTCTTACAAGTGAACAGTGGTTCACTATTTATAGAAGACGATCTGGTTCGCTAACATCCCCTAGCGAACCAGCTTCGCCTTCGTTAACTTAAATTAACTTAACGAACCACCCCCTGATTCGTTAACATCCCCTAACGAATCAGGAGGGAATACATTATAAAGTCCTAGTTCGCTAACATTCCTACCGAACTAGACTTAACCTTAACGAACTAGTCTTAGTTCGCTAACATTCCTAGCGAACTAGACATAACATAACGAATTAGATAAATAAACATTAAATATTACATTAAAATAATCAAATAAACATTTAACGATAATTACAAAGACTCGAGACGCAAAAGAGTTGTTATGGCACAAATTCCATGACAAACACGTGTCAAACGAATCAGTTATCTAGTTAACGAACTAGATAACACGAATTGATTAACTCACACGAATCAGCTAGCGAACTGATTAGCGAATGGCACGAGTTGATAGCGAATCAAGTTAAAGACTTAGCGAATCGCTTGGAACATTATAACGAATTGCCATCATCTTCAAATCTTCAAATATTCAAGAACAAATTTCCAGAAATATGAAGTTCAAACCCAGAAATACATCAATTCCAGATCTGTATTACACACTCAATTCTTAACCAAACTCAACACATAATATACCAAAATGCTCGTAATCGCAAAACGAATTCAATCCAGCACAACCCGTAACCGATTAACACCATACACGAACCAATTTCAACCAACATCAAACCTCTGTTCACGGACTTAAACCAAAAACCCAATACAAATCACAAATCCAATTCACAATTCAATTCCACACAATTGAACCTCAATTATACCTTAACTAAACCATTTTCACTCTAATCCATCCATAATCAATCCAAAACAACCCAAATTGATTCAAATTCAAACTCAACAAAAAATAAATCAAAAATTATAATAATAACAATCAAAACCAAGTGAATTGAGCCCCGAAAGCTCTGATACCACTTGTTTGATCCCCTAACTTAACACTCGTTCTAATCAATACCTTAGATCTGATTCAGATCTATACGTTGATATTGACTATACGGATCTAACTCATTCAATACCTTAGTTCGATTGTTATTAATGTATATATTATCAATATAAGATTAATGTGAAGCTTGAGAGAGAGAGAGAGAGAATACTTTAGATATTTCTGAATAATGTTAATTCTCTCAAAACTTCTACCTCTTACAAGTGAACAGTGGTTCACTATTTATAGAAGACGATCTGGTTCGCTAACATCCCCTAGCGTACCAGCTTCGCCTTAGTTAACTTAAATTAACTTAACGAACCACCCCCTGATTCGTTAACATCCCCTAACGAATCAGGAGGGAATACATTATAAAGTCCTAGTTCGCTAACATTCCTAGCGAACTAGACTTAACCTTAACGAACTAGTCTTAGTTCGCTAACATTCCTAGCGAACTAGACATAACATAACGAATTAGATAAATAAACATTAAATATTACATTAAAATAATCAAATAAACATTTAAAGATAATTACAAAGACTCGAGACGCAAAACCGTGCACTAACAGACACCCCCTCGTCTTGAGCTCTTTGTCTTTAACTTATTTGAAACGCTTTGTCTACCAATCTCTGCAACTATGAATCCCATGTTCATGGCATACACGAATAACACGTTGGAATTGCATAGCCAGGTCTTAATCTTCTTGGCGTTCAAACAAAATTTGCTTCCTGTATAGCACGTCATTTTCAGTCTCTGATAAATTAACCAACCACATCGGATCGATTATCTTGATGAGCTCAGTCTGTAGTCCTCGACCACGAACAATAACGGCCTCGCCAGTACTATTGTCATAGTTCCAACGGTTGAAAGACAGATAAATATCTTGCGGCATTGTCTTCACAGGAACTCTTTTCATTGTCTTTGGTGGCTTCACTTTCAAAACAAGTTTCTTCCAGCCAGTCCTCGGATCAATCTCATCAGTACGTTTACGTCTTGGGACATGGGGCTTGAAGAACTTGAAGCCATGATTGACCTCGAACAGTAAGTGTTGATGAAACCACTCAGCAGTTCGGTAGCCCCCACGATTGATAAATGGACTCGCGAGGGTGCGTACATCCCAACGCGGTAATGTTAACACATCCATTATCCTCTCGTAATATTGCACACCTTTTTCCCATTTAATAATACATACCTTCAGGTCTGAATCATAGAGCCAGGAAACAATGTCACCCTGTACCTTAGAAACTGTCTTAAAGGTAGTCATTTGATTTGCCTTAATCCAAGCAGCAGCAGTATCCTTTCTTTCTTTATCTACATACCGAAAAGCACTGATGATCTTACCCACTTTCTGGCGTTTGAACCATCTTTCAATATCATCATCAGTCACTTCTTTGAGTGAAGGAACTGTTCGCTGCACAATCTTCTCCAAATCGTCCTCAGTTTCTTTGATTACGTCTTCATGAAATACCGGAGCACCTTGATCAACATTTGCGTGTTGATACAAGTCCGGGTACTCTTCAGCAGTAACATCCTCCATTTCGATCTCCTCGTTCTCATAAATAAAGTCTGTATTCATAAATACTGGATCATCTTCCATTTCATTTTCATTGATCACCTCTACATCGGGCTCAGTCTCTAATGCAGTCAGCTGATCGTCATTTAGCCCAAGTAGAATAGAGATCTGCTCCCTTGTCAAAGATCTAACCACAAACTCACCAATCTGTATCTCATCTTTGTTCACTATACTTCTAACTATCCCCAATTCATCAATAAATACTACCGTGTTAGCCTCAATCATCTCTATCGGCTTGGCCGCTGTTGGATCTTGAAATGCGATTATCTGCTTGTTTGAATCATCAGCGCCACTCACACCAGCACCAGAGGATGAACCATGTGATTGTTTAGGCTCACCTCCTGCATCAGACTCGTCGGGATCATCATCGTCATTTTTTAGTTTCTTGAGGGCGTCTTCTTTACAAGTTAAGTGTAAAATTAACTCATCTTGTTCTTTTAATTTCACCCCCTGAGACTCAACAATCGCACGCAGCGAGTTGGTCTCCTTCTGACAAAACGAAATGTAACTCATCATTTTTCTTTGATTCTCCATGAGTTGTTCTTGATTGAGTCGATCAGCTGCCATTTGGTTTTCGTATAAGTGTAACAGATTATGCAGCATTTCTATTTGACGTCCAGGTGACAAATTGTATACAGATGGATGAACTGGTTGAATAGGTCCCTGAGGCCGAGTGATTCTCTTGAAAGAGACATCACTAGGCAGAGATGTAGGAAATGTAGTTGTTGGCAGAGGAGGAGGTCCCATTGTAGTTGTGGAAGAAACGGTTGACAACACAGCTGGAGGCCTCGGCATCTCGGTCAACGCCGTTTGAGGAATCAAGCCGAGCCTCTCATGTGACACCATTGTCGTTGTTAATGTGAGCATCGGGGTGCTAGTAGTTAGCGGCACCGCTGAGCTTTGAGTAGTTGATTGACGAGGTGGTGGTGATCCAATAATTACACCAGCCCCAGAGGATACACGGGGCTTCTTGGATGGCTCATCAGTAGCTACAGCCTTGCCTTTTCTTTTTCGTCCTTGCTGAGCTTTTATGGTGGCAGCTAGAGCAGCATCGACTGCATCTTGTTGTTCTTTCAGAGCTCGCTCACCAGCTCCATCATCACCATCGTTACCATCATCATCCCCACCATCATTGTTCCCACCTTCTCCCCCTTCACGCTCGGAATCCGAGTCATCATGGATCCAGCGCTCATTAGGAGGACATACATAATCAGGGTTGATTATATGGCCAATCATCCTTTTATCCTGTGGTTTGTCTTTTCGATAAATCAACATCCGATGCACCGTTTCGGCTTTCATATGTTCCATATCAAGAACATCATTCACCAACGATCGATCAATCATCAAATCCGGTATCAAATCTTGGATAATTAATTGTAGAAAGCGTAGATACATCAAGAACTTCTTTGTCGGTTGAGTTTGCTGAACTTGCTCTTTCAAATGATCAAAGATGAGTTCTGAATAGTTGAATGGCTTGTTCAGGATTAAAGCAACAAATGCCGATTGTAGGCTTAGTCTATATTCATCGAAACCACCGCGACGTCCACTCAAGCTATGAAGCAAGACATGCAACAAGTACTTGTAAGGTGGACATAAACCGTTCTTGTTCAACATGGACCGACGAATATCACCGCCATAATTTAATCTTGTAAATAAACCCCTGACCAGCGTTCTGTCAAACTCAATCGGGTAATCGTCACTATCGTCAAACTTAAGTACCCGACGAATGACCTCTACATCAATCGTGATCGGAAGTTGATTATTTGTAGCTTTAACCCAATTATTTTCCTCAACATATATCGCCGTGTTCCAGAACTGCCTGATTAAACTAAGATACACCTTAGGTTTAGCAGTGATTGCATAATGTATCTTCCAACGGCATAAGAAATTCAACATCGCTCCGAACGTCCTTAAATCAGCCACATCATGATCGACATAAGCACAGATGTTGTGCTTCTTATCGAACGGTAATAAGACCATTTCAGCTTGTTGTGGTGGTTGTACTTGTGGTTGTTCCTGTGGTTGTTCTTGTTCAGCCATGATTTACTGTATAAATATAACGTATATGAGAATTGATATCACCGTATATATTCAAAAGATAAATGTATTTAATCTAGTTACGCATATTCGACGATATAAATCCTTTAATTAAATTAATTGAATATTCAATTTAGTTAATTAAATTATAATTTTTTTATTTTTTTTTTAAATTGTCATTCGTTAACAAACACCCTGATTCGTTATACAAAGATAACGAATCAGGCGATTCGCTATCAAGTAAATTACTTAACGAACTGGACCAAGCGAATCACTAATTAGGTTAACGAACTAAACTCTAGTTCGTTATATTTTAAGCGAATCAAATTCTGATTCGTGTGCCATCTTATTCGCTAAGCTAGTTCTTATGAAATCTTAACGAATTGGACACGAACCAGTTCCAATTCGCTAAGACTAATGAATGGTCAAAATTATGACTTTTTCTTTGACTCCACTAAGTCAAAGTCAAAATTATCAAAAACAATAATAGTCAACATAGTAACCCAGATTCAATTTGGCCATAATAATCGTTGAACTATCACGATAATCAGCTCGTTGAGCTCGGAAACACCTTCGTTAATATAGGTGAACGAGATTGAGACTCATTACCTAAGTGTACTAATGATCAACGAACCAACAGTAACCATCAAGAGCACATAATCATAATTAACTCAGCAAACAATAATCAAAAGATGATTAGAGTCCACCAAGGGTATCGGAAAGAGATTCCGATCAAAATTATATCAAAATCAGACAATTAAAAACATAAATTATACACAAAATGGTTTCAGAAGTTCAAAACCCTTAAACCTCTAAAATTACATAATTAAACAATCAAATCAATGTCATTGTTGACGAAAATGATATCGCCAAAGACATGTATACCTTAGACACTCAAATTAATCTTTGAAATGTTCAAACACAAAGATCGAAAATATCAGAGAGAATTTGAACAGTTTCTGAAATATGAAGAAAGAAGACGAACAGTGAAATGCTTATTCGTTATCTTGTCTTATATAGCGAAACACGAAACCCTAGGTACAGCTTGCACGAATCAGACGATTCGTTTAACTTAAGGTTAGCGAATTAGTCCATTCGCTAACTCAATTTGTTAACTTATTTTAGCGAATCACAATGTGATTCGTTAAATTAAAGTTAGCGAATCAAGACACGATTCGTGACATGATTCGGTAAATATGTATAACGAAGGGATGATTCGTTACAGAGTGCGGAAGCGAATTAGGTTAGCGAATCAGAAGCTAGTTCGCTAAAGAATCATCTAGTTCGTTAACCATACATAACGAATTGATTTTAGCGAATTAAACCCTTTTTATTTAATTTTAAATTAAATAAATAAATGAATAAATTAATGAAATAAATCAATAAGTTAAATTATCGAGAAATCCTTATATCTCGACAACCTAATACGTTAAAATTGTTTCAGATTACCGAAACTTAACTTAAATTTTATTTAAATATTTTGTATAAAGAAAACGAAAATATTTTTGGTATTTTGTAAACATTTAAGAATTAAAGAATGTATTTACAGAAAAAATATCCGAACAATTAAAAATAGATAATCTTTTTGCATTTTTCAACGATTTTCCAAAAGCAGTACATATTTTTGTAATTTTGTCGAGTTTGAGCAGAGAATCATATTGACCAAATTGCCATTCCATCACAGTTTTATATTTCAGCGATATTATGACTGGCGATAAGTCGGTCATTGATATTGTTGTCCACATAAATCTAATAACACACATTCAAGTATTTTTGTGATATGATTAATTAGTTCAATTAGAGCACAGAATATCAGAAATAATCAGCCTCTAATCTCGGTTCAAGCGTAGTTTGATTTTTGCCAAATCACCCCAACTTGACTTAAACCATTATATTGTTGATCAAAACTTTTGATACCAATTGAGAAATTTTGAGCAATGCATCAAGTTTCCTTAACTGTGAGTGAGTATGCACGAGTCCATCTGTCGGCTTACATACATTGTATCCCCTGGGGTCCGTTTCTTAATGGTATTAAGACGCACGCAAGGGAGGAACAATTGTATGACTAACAGCGGATTTTGATCATGTCAGTAATGTAAATTGTACGAGGTACAGCAGTAATCAATTTTAATGACTTTGGGTTTGCTCTAGAAAGCGAGTAAAATATTCATGCATATGAATACCCAGATGATTAATGTAACACCCCGTAACCGCAGCGGAAACGTAAACGGGATGCAACAGACACCTCTGATATCAACCACATTGTTTATAAAGAAAACTGAATGCATTAATATACTTCAAATTACATTATCTGGTATTCCATTACCGTCCAGGTGATACACACATCATACAATACGATACATATGTGACAATCGTCAATTTCAGGTTAACTCCGTTAACTCAACTCCGTCAATTAAAACTTTAAGATCGTTAAATCTATAACGCACACTTCATAACATTTAAACTAGGGTTTAAATGACGCTTAACACTTACTACATGTGTAGTCTTTCGGGATTTGCACCGAAACGCAAACGAGTTGACGCAAACGATTGATAAATGAAAGAAAAACGTCAAAACACTAACGATGTGATAATTATGTGTTAGGATTATGTGTTATGTGATAATATTATTGTCATGTTAATTTAATGTGCAAGTTATGATAGAATGTTCTAGAAAAAGAAATACTTAATGTTAACTTAATGTGCAAGTTATGATAGAATGTTCTAGAAAAAGTAATACTTAGGAGTTGAGGGGCCAAGGTGTAACATATTAGTCTATAAATACATGATAATCTAAACCTAACTTCTAAACCTAACTTCTATTCTTTCTTCCTCACAAAGTTCCGATCGGAACCTTTACCCTAACCCCTCTCCTTGCGATCGGACTATATACACACACACACACTCAAGATCTTTCAAGTTTGATTGAAGATTAAGGTGCTAGGAAGGTATAAACAACTATTCTATGCATCCTCTATGTTTAATTGTTAGTTTTATTGAGTTAATGATAAACCCTAATGGCCGATTACATGTATGTATATTGTTCATATGATTCTTGATTGAATGGATGATGATTGATAAACTAGATTTGATATTGTTGCATGATTCATTGTTGTCTTTGATTTGAGTTAAAACACAAACCCTAATCTTGTATGTATGGTGTAATTGAGATGCATGGATAGTAGTATTAGTGTCTAGCATGTTATATGATTTATTTGTGATCCATGGCTAGTGAAATTGTTAAGTTTTGATGTGAACAGAATCTGGGCAGAATGTGTATACGATGTTTAAATGACTGTAACGAAGTGTAAACGTGAAAATTGGTTGAGATTGTGGGTACTGCAGTAAACTAGGTTGAGTCTAGTTCCCATGAAGTATAAGTTTGTAATTTTTGGACAAGTAGAAGTGTACTTTTATTATTTTACAAAAACGTGGTGCAAAGCTGAGCTGTTAGACCTGCTGTTAGGTTAAGTTGTAAATATTATATCTCATGAACCACGAGGTCAACTGGATTGGTTCCACTTCTGGAAGTTGACTCATTGAGTTAGGAACCAAACCCAAGTGGTCTTGCATTTATTGGATTTTTCGTTTAACGGGAATTGCAAATAACATTCTGTTGCGCATGAATCTGACTGATATGAGTTTGCTGTAATGTTTTGGTCATTATAAAAAAAATATGTGGAATAAAAATAAGATAAAATATGTTCTGGAAACCTAAAGATATGTATGCTTCTGTGGTGATTTTTGGTGAATTAATTGAGACGTTATGATCGGTGAAATAGTACAATCTTTCAAGTAGAAATTCTGTCATAATGAAACTAACTGCTGAGTTGTGTAAAAATGCATGAAATATGATAGTTTTTATATATTTGTTATGTTTTGACCAAATTGCCCTTATGGGGAATAATGGTTAGTTAATTTTGTTTGTTGACCAAAATGCCCTTACGGGGATAATTGCTAGTAAAGTATGTTATTAATACATGACACAAAAGTAACTGTTCACTCATGTATCGTATCACAATTGTACTTGTTTAAGTCACACACGATTCATAAACGAAGCACGAAACATGTTACGTGCATAGGTATTATGTGCCGAGTCTAGAGACTCGTTAAACATACCGATACTTAGAAAATCTCTTTGTTATTTAGAACGCTAGAGAGTTTCTACGACGCGCATCACTTGGTGATCTAATTCGGGATATTCTTCGCAAACAGTGAGTTTCACTTACCCCGCTCTTTGAACTGTTTTCAAACGTTTTTCACTTGGGGGAGATAACATACTCCGATAAACGCATTTTCTGAGATAAACGCATATTTAAGATTTTGTTATAAATTAGATATCACTTGTAAAGGCTAAGCGGCAAACGTAACATTTGAAGTCCCACACATCGAACCGGTTAATATTTGGAATAGCGAGTCACTGTTGAGTAGTACTACTGGGTTTGACAAACCCCACCCGACGCTAAGCTCAACTGGAGGTTGAGTGGGTGTAATTTTGGCTAACACTTACCATGGTCTGGGTTGACCTGGTGACGGGCACTTGATAAACAGTCAGCTTCGGTCTCGAACCACTTAGCGATACTTGTTGTATAGATTAGCTACCTATCGATATATAATTTGACGTAACACTATCTGGTAATGCAAAACACTTAAACGCCGTAAAGTGGTTACGCAACACTTAAACGCCGTAACGTGGTTACGCAACACTTAAACGCCGTAACGTGGTTACGCAACACTGAAACGCCGTAACGAGGTTACGCAAAACGCTAAAAGATTTATCTTATATAACTTGTGAACTCACCAACCTTGTGTTGACACTTTTAGTATGTTATTCTCAGGTAGCCGAGGCGGGCGCGCGGTTTAGGAGCATGCATTAAATGAAAACACTTTTATTCTGCAAACTTATTTTTAACAGTTATCTTTGGTTTTAAGTCGTCCTGCGTGACGCAGCTTTTGAATTAAGGTTTTTACGCTTCCGCACTTATTTGCATTCAAACGTTTTTATGTTTTGATTATAACTGATGATTCCGATCCTGCCAGTTCACACCCTCTGACGGTAAAACTCCGTTAGTGGATTTTGAGGGTGTGACAGATTGGTATCAGAGCCATTGGTTATAGCGAACTAGAAGCTGCATGCATACTAGACTATAACCGTGACGACCCATTAGTTATAATGATACGCACTGCATAGGTTTGTGTAGTCTGGTAATCTTATCTCTTTATCTCTTTCACTCATACGCGCGCGCATACACGGCTTACCTGTAGGAATGTCGACGCCACCCTCATCATCATCCGATTCGATGACGCATGTTCACGGGAAGGAACCTCAGTTACCTACCGCCTCGCCACCCCGAGTAGTCCCAGAACTCGAAGCTCCCGCACCGAAGAGGTACCGCCTATCCGGAGGCCTTTACGAAAATGACGTTAGCTGGGATTGGTACCCTAACATGATCAGACGTATGGTCTATCGCGAACAAGTTCCCCCGTTGCCTCACCCGAACCATCCTGCTTATCCCAACACCCTACCACCCATAACCGAACCTGTAGAGCGAGTTCTCGCAGCTGTCGTTTCTTGTTTGGAGCGTGATGTGGGTTACATGCGCTACACGAGAGAGAACGTTTCCAGACTGTTTAAAGACGGAACCGAGACTAAGGAGGAGATTGCCTGCATGGCAGCGGCAATGAAAGATATGCAAGAGACTAGTGAGCAACAAATGAAGGTTATGATGAAGATGCAAGCTGAGATGATAGACTTGCAAGAGCAACTCCAAGAAGCAAGGACCCGAACTGAGATAGCGTTAGAGCGTTGCGATGTCTTACAAATGCAACTTGCTCAGAACGCAGCCGAACCTGAGGCAGAGCCAGAAGAGGAACCTGAAGAAGATCCCGAAGAGGAGCCTGAGGAGGATCCCGAGGAAGATCCCGAGGAGGAACCCGAAGGAGAACCGGAGGAAGAACCGGCTGAGCCAGAGGCACACTCAGAGGTGTCCCCAGACGATGTGCAGATGTGCAAATTCTTGGATTGGAACTGGCTAACGCGATGAACTGGGAGGAGTTCAAGAGCATGATGCGAGAGGAGTACTGTCCGAGGGAAGAAATTTCGAAGTTAGAGTCGGAATTTTGGTCGTTGAAGATGGTGGGCTCGGAAATCGAAGCCTACACTACTCGTTCGCACTAGTTGGCTGTGATGTGTCCGCGGATGGTGGATCTGCCGAGCAAGAGGATAGAAATGTACATTGATGGTTTAGCACCGCAAATTCAGGGCATGGTGACGTCTTCCAGACCAGCCACGATCCAACAAGCGTTCCATTTAGCTCACAAACTGACGGATCAGGCTGTGACCCAATATGCGTTACCACCTAGGGGTTCGACCACTAAAGCCCGTGACAACCCGAGTAATGACCACGTCAGCAACAGTAACAGCAACAGCAACCCGAACAGCGGGAAGAGAAAGTTTGACAACACCAGATCTTCATCCTCGAACCTCCCACCGCAACACCACTACCGTAAGCCCGAATTTACTCGGAGCTTTAACACTCAGAATCACAACAACAACACCAACCACAACGGTAGCGGGCAGGTTTCGAGCGGATATGCTGGGAAATATCCAAAGTGCAACAGGTGCAACTTTCATCGTGTTGGCCAGTGTGACCGTGTCAAGTGTCAAAGATGCGGAAAGATAGGTCACCAAGCGAAAGAATGTAGAGGAGACCTTGCGGCAAAGGGTGCTCCTAAGCCACCGATGACAAATAAGGGATGCTTTGAATGTGGGCAGGAAGGTCATTTCCGGAAAGATTGCCCAAAGCTGAAACAGAACGACAACAATGGGGGTAATGGAAGTGGCAGTAATGGTGGAAGCAATGGCAAGGGAAGAGCTTTTGTGATTGGGTCGGGTCAAGCCCGCAGTGATCCGCACGTGGTGACTGGTAAGTTCCCTGTAAACGATTGTTTTGCTTCTGTTTTATTTGACACTGGAGCTGATAGGAGTTTTGTGTCGAAAGCCTTTAGCCAACTTTTAGACCTTACTCCAACCCCGTTAGACGCTAAGTTTCCTGTCGAATTAGCTAACGGTAAAACTGTAGTAACAACTCATATACTTGCGGGATGTAAGTTGAAACTGTCAGGTCATGTCTTTGATATCGACCTTATTCCTTTTACGCTTAGTAGTTTCGATGTCGTTGTCGGCATGGACTGGTTATCCGAGAACCGAGCGGAGATTATATGCCATGATAAGATAGTCCATATTACCACCCCTTCCGGCGAGATCATTTCGGTCCGAGGCGAGAGAAGCGGCATGACCACCAGCGTCATTACCCTTTTGATGGCACAGAAGTATCTACGAAAGGGTCATCCGGCAATTTTGGCGCAGATTGTTGAGAAACTCGCGGAGGAGAAACGAATTGAAGACATACCGGTTGTGCGAGACTTTCCGGAAGTTTTCCCAGAGGATTTGCCCGGACTCCCTCCTATTCGTCAAGTCGAATTCCAAATCGAGTTGACACCCGGTGCAGCACCCATAGCACGAGCCCCGTATCGGCTCGCACCGGCGGAACTTCAGGAGTTGTCCACTCAGTTGCAAGATTTGTTGGATAAGGGTTTTATCCGACCTAGCTCATCGCCATGGGGAGCCCCTGTGTTGTTTGTCCGAAAGAAAGACGGGACTTTCCGAATGTGCATCGACTACCGGGAGTTGAACAAGGTGACGGTCAAGAACCGTTATCCTTTACCCCGAATTGATGACTTGTTTGACCAGCTTCAAGGATCGAGTTACTACTCGAAGATTGATCTACGATCCGGTTACCACCAGCTGAGAGTGCGCGAAGAAGATATCTCAAAGACGGCTTTCAGAACACGGTATGGTCACTACGAGTTTTCGGTTATGCCTTTTGGCCTAACCAACGCGCCAGCCGTATTTATGGATCTCATGAATCGAGTATGCAAGGCGTACCTCGACAAGTTCGTGATTGATTTCATCGATGATATTCTCGTCTACTCCAAGAACGAGACTGACCACGAAGAGCACCTAAGGGTAATTCTGGAACTATTGAAGAAGGAGCAACTGTATGCTAAACTCTCGAAATGTGAATTTTGGCTTCGCGAGGTTCACTTTTTAGGACATGTGATCAACGAGAATGGTATACATGTCGATCCCGGTAAGGTAGAGGCCATCAAAAACTGGGAAGCACCTAAGACTCCGACTGAGGTGCGACAATTCCTAGGACTGGCCGGCTACTACCGGCGTTTCATCGAGGGATTTTCAAAAATTGCTCAACCCCTCACCGCTATGACCCACAAGGGCACTAAGTACAACTGGGGTGACGCGCAAGAATCCGCTTTTCAACTGTTGAAAACCAAGCTTTGTAGCGCCCCTATTTTAGCCCTCCCCGAGGGAACGGAAAATTTTGAGGTACACTGTGACGCATCTATACAAGGTCTCGGTTGTGTGCTGATGCAACTCGAGAAGGTTATAGCCTACGCCTCTAGACAACTACGGGTTCACGAGAAGAACTACACGACCCATGATTTGGAACTCGGAGCTGTGGTGTTTGCTCTTAAGATATGGAGGCATTACTTGTACGGTACCAAGTTTACCATTTACACCGACCACAAGAGTCTCCAACATATCTACGATCAGAAGGAGCTGAACATGCGACAGCGTCGTTGGGTCGAGCTGCTTAAAGATTACGATTGTGCCATCAAGTACCACCCTGGCAAGGCCAATGTGGTGGCCGACGCTCTCAGCAGAAAGGAAACAGATAAACCCAGACGGGTGAGAGCATTGCAACTCACGATTCATGCCAGCTTACCCGATCAGATTCGCGATGCGCAACTAGAAGCTTTGAAAGATGAAAATCTCCCGTCGGAACTCATGAGGGGCATGAACAAGCAACTTGAAACCAGATCGGACGGGGCCCGATATTTTGAGAACCGGATTTGGGTTCCACGATACGGAGAGTTGAGAACTCTAGTGATGGACGAAGCTCATAAGTCCCGATATTCTATCCACCCTGGCTCAGATAAAATGTATCATGATTTAAAGGCACTTTACTGGTGGCCGAACATGAAAGCCGACATTGCCACCTACGTGAGCAAATGCTTGACTTGTGCCAGAGTCAAGATAGAATACCAGAAACCATCTGGTCTACTGCAACAACCGGAACTCCCAATGTGGAAATGGGAGCACATCTCAATGGACTTTATTACGGGTTTGCCTAAGACACCGACGGGATGCGATACCATCTGGGTGATCGTTGACCGGTTGACTAAATCGGCAGACTACCTAGCAATTAAGGAAACGGACAAAATGGAAAGACTGACTCGTGTATACATGAAAGAAGTGGTGTCTAGACACGGAGTGCCTGTCTCGATCATTTCCGACCGAGATTCTCGTTTCACCTCGCACTTTTGGAAGTCGCTGCAAAGCGCACTGGGCACCCGTCTCGATATGAGTACAGCATACCATCCTCAGACGGATGGGCAAAGTGAACGGACTATTCAGACCCTAGAGGATATGTTGCGTGCATGCGTTTTAGATTTCGGAAAAAGTTGGGAACCCCACTTACCCTTGGTAGAGTTTTCGTATAATAACAGCTACCACGCAAGTATTAAGGCAGCGCCGTTTGAAGCGCTGTACGGACAGAAGTGTCGATCACCACTCTGCTGGGCAGAGGTGGGTGACAGCCAAATCACTGGTCCAGAACTGGTACTCGAAACTTCGGAAAAGATTGTTCAAATCCGAAATCGCATGGCAGCAGCACGAGATCGCCAAAAGAGTTACGCCGACAAGCGCCGAAAACCTCTCGAATTTCAAGTGAACGATCGGGTGTTACTCAAAGTCTCACCTTGGAAAGGTGTGGTTCGCTTTGGAAAGCGAAACAAACTCAACCCACGGTATGTTGGTCCGTACCGGATAACTGAGCGCATTGGTCCGGTGGCATACCGACTGGACCTACCAACAGAACTCAGTGGCGTACATGATGTATTCCACGTATCAAATTTGAAGAAATGCCTATCTGATGAATCCCAAGTAGTCCCTTTGGAGGAACTACAAATTGATGAACAGTTACGTTTCATTGAAGAACCAGTCGAGGTTTTGGATTGGGAAACCAAAACGCTCAAACACAGCAAAATTCCAATCGTTAAGGTTCGTTGGAACTCGAGACGTGGACCGGAGTTCACGTGGGAAAGCGAGGATCAAATGATGAAAAAGTATCCTCACCTTTTTGAAGGGCTAACCAAACACAGAAAACCGCGAAACTCGGCAAACCGTCAAACATCACCGGAGGTATGAATTAAATTTCGGGACGAAATTTCTTTCTACAAGGGGATGATATGACAAACTGAAAATTTTTTTTTTTTACTCTTTCAGACTCTCATCACGACTTAACTCAAATTTTCGGGACGAAAATTCTTTAACATGGGAATGATGTGACAATCGTCAATTTCAGGTTAACTCCGTTAACTCAACTCCGTCAATTCAAACTTTAAGATCGTTAAATCTATAACGCACACTTCATAACATTTAAACTAGGGTTTAAATGACGCTTAACACTTACTACATGTGTAGTCTTTCGGGATTTGCACCGAAACGCAAACGAGTTGACGCAAACGATTGATAAATGAACGAAAAACGTCAAAACACTAACGATGTGATAATTATGTGTTAGGATTATGTGTTATGTGATAATATTATTGTCATGTTAATTTAATGTGCAAGTTATGATAGAATGTTCTAGAAAAAGAAATACTTAATGTTAACTTAATGTGCAAGTTATGATAGAATGTTCTAGAAAAAGTAATACTTAGGAGTTGAGGGGCCAAGGTGTAACATATTAGTCTATAAATACATGATAATCTAAACCTAACTTCTAAACCTAACTTCTATTCTTTCTTCCTCACAAAGTTCCGATCGGAACCTTAACCCTAACCCCTCTCCTTGCGATCGGACTATATACACACACACACACTCAAGATCTTTCAAGTTTGATTGAAGATTAAGGTGCTAGGAAGGTATAAACAACTATTCTATGCATCCTCTATGTTTAATTGTTAGTTTTATTGAGTTAATGATAAACCCTAATGGCCGATTACATGTATGTATATTGTTCATATGATTCTTGATTGAATGGATGATGATTGATAAACTAGATTTGATATTGTTGCATGATTCATTGTTGTCTTTGATTTGAGTTAAAACACAAACCCTAATCTTGTATGTATGGTGTAATTGAGATGCATGGATAGTAGTATTAGTGTCTAGCATGTTATATGATTTATTTGTGATCCATGGCTAGTGAAATTGTTAAGTTTTGATGTGAACAGAATCTGGGCAGAATGTGTATACGATGTTTAAATGACTGTAACGAAGTGTAAACGTGAAAATTGGTTGAGATTGTGGGTACTGCAGTAAACTAGGTTGAGTCTAGTTTCCATGAAGTATAAGTTTGTAATTTTTGGACAAGTAGAAGTGTTCTTTTATTATTTTACAAAAACATGGTGCAAAGCTGAGCTGTTAGACCTGCTGTTAGGTTAAGTTGTAAATGTTATATCTCATGAACCACGAGGCCAATTGGGTTGGTTCCACTTCTGGAAGTTGACTCATTGAGTTAGGAACCAAACCCAAGTGGTCTTGCATTTATTGGATTTTTCGTTTAACGGGAATTGCAAATAACATTCTGTTGCGCATGAATCTGACTGATATGAGTTTGCTGTAATGTTTTGGTCATTATAAGAAAAATATGTGGAATAAAAATAAGATAAAATATGTTCTGGAAACCTAAAGATATGTATGCTTCTGTGGTGATTTTTGGTGAATTAATTGAGACGTTATGATCGGTGAAATAGTACAATCTTTCAAGTAGAAATTCTGTCATAATGAAACTAACTGCTGAGTTGTGTAAAAATGCATGAAATATGATAGTTTTTATATATTTGTTATGTTTTGACCAAATTGCCCTTATGGGGAATAATGGTTAGTTAATTTTGTTTGTTGACCAAAATGCCCTTACGGGGATAATTGCTAGTAAAGTATGTTATTAATACATGACACAAAAGTAACTGTTCACTCATGTATCGTATCACAATTGTACTTGTTTAAGTCACACACGATTCATAAACGAAACACGAAACATGTTACGTGCATAGGTATTATGTGCCGAGTCTAGAGACTCGTTAAACATACCGATACTTAGAAAATCTCTTTGTTATTTAGAACGCTAGAGAGTTTCTACGACGCGCATCACTTGGTGATCTAATTCGGGATATTCTTCGCAAACAGTGAGTTTCACTTACCCCGCTCTTTGAACTGTTTTCAAACGTTTTTCACTTGGGGGAGATAACATACTCCGATAAACGCATTTTCTGAGATAAACGCATATTTAAGATTTTGTTATAAATTATATATCACTTGTAAAGGCTAAGCGGCAAACGTAACATTTGAAGTCCCACACATTGAACCGGTTAATATTTGGAATAGCGAGTCACTGTTGAGTAGTACTACTGGGTTTGAATAACCCCACCCGACGCTAAGCTCAACTGGAGGTTGAGTGGGTGTAATTTTGGCTAACACTTACCATGGTCTGGGTTGACCTGGTGACGGGCACTTGATAAACAGTCAGCTTCGGTCTCGAACCACTTAGCGATACTTGTTGTATAGATTAGCTACCTATCGATATATAATTTGACGTAACACTATCTGGTAATGCAAAACACTTAAACGCCGTAACGTGGTTGCGCAACACTTAAACGCCGTAACGTGGTTACGCAACACTTAAACGCCGTAACGTGGTTACGCAACACTGAAACGCCGTAACGAGGTTACGCAAAACGCTAAACGATTTATCTTATATAACTTGTGAACTCACCAACCTTGTGTTGACACTTTTAGTATGTTATTCTCAGGTAGCCGAGGCGGGCGCGCGGTTTAGGAGCATGCATTAAATGAAAACACTTTTATTCTGCAGACTTATTTTTAACAGTTATCTTTGGTTTTAAGTCGTCCTGCGTGACGCAGCTTTTGAATTAAGGTTTTTACGCTTCCGCACTTATTTGCATTCAAACGTTTTTATGTTTTGATTATAACTAATGATTCCGATCCTGCCAGTTCACACCCTCTGACGGTAAAACTCCGTTAGTGGATTTTGAGGGTGTGACATTCTATCTGTTATAATGTATCCTAACATCCCGCACGCAAATCTTACACACATCAAGCACTTAGCACGTAAGCAATCACTTCATCTTAATTGTACCTGAAAAGCATGTGAGAAAACGGGTCAACTACGAATAGTTGGTGAGTTTCACAATTCGAGTAAACCATGATAAATCATTATCAAAATATAATATTATCTGGGGACACTGTTAACCCAGTACTGTACTCATTCTGGGGGCAACGTTAACCCAGAAACACTTCAAAAGACATCTGGGGACACAGTTAACCCAGTAACACTTCCAAAGACATCTGGGGACACAGTTAACCCAGTAACACTTCCAAAGACATCTAGGGACACTGTTAACCCAGTACTGTACCCATTCCGTACGATTCCCGTACAATCAAATATTTATAAATACACGCAAATCCATGCGTTCAGTATGTACTTAAACATCTCAGTAAAAACATGCTTCCGCCCCGAGAAAATATTCGAAAACAGTTCAGAAAAAGGGGCTCGTGAAACTCACCTTTGCACATGCAAGCAGGAAACAACAATCATTATCAGTTAACACGTCCAATCTGTAATATGATCCCTACGATCGTTACTATACACTCATTATTAATATAACTTTAACCAAGTTAACCGGTACATCTGGGGACACTGTTAACCCAGCACTGTACCCATTCTGGGGGCAATGTTAACCCAGAAACACTTCTCCGGACTCAGATTGTGATGTCGTTTAGAGTTCCATGGTCACAACTACTATTAGTCGTTTTTCTCGTTTTGCGTGCCTAGCACGGTTATCCGTTTTTACGTTTCAAAAATGAGTTTGGTCACACACGACCCGAAAGTAGTGGTTGACTGATAATTTAATTAAAGTTGTGAGATTTGAGCTCGGTTTAGACGCCCCGATTGGCCGCGGGTCCCGTTTCCGTCTTTGACGTACCGGAAACTGTTAAAATAGGTTAAAATTACTCAAATCATCCGAATTATGTTCGGATGATTTATTTTTACTTGTTTAACTCAATTATATGAAAATAGTTCATTTTTAGGGTTTTTATACACCAGTCAGCTCGCTTAAGCGAACTTCACCGGTTTACGCGTTTTAACTTTAAAAGTTTGATAATTAGCACAAATAATTATCCGTTTAATCTCGGATCTTGAAATTTTGCACAAATAACTTTTTAACAGTGGGGAATTTTATAAAAATATTTCCAGAATTAATTCTTATATTTAAAATTTATTTATCTATTTTTAAACACTATTTGAACACTAAATATGTCGTAAATACCAAACGATCTTAGAAAAATCCCAAATTTCTCCTGGATGTCCCCTGCCATCCACATAGTCCCCTGTAATATTTCCAGAACCAAAATCTTCTTTTACATGCCATTTTCACTAAAACCAAACTAGAAAACCCTAGAACTTGTTTAACCGAAAAGCCTACTTAGACTTCTCCAACTGACCTCAAATTTTGTGTGTGACTTATACATGATATAAAAAGCTTATCTGCAATTTTCTTGAATTTTTCATGATATTTAACTATTTTTCACCATTTTTAGCCAAAACCGAGCATTAAATTCACCAAATATTCATCCTTTATCAAAAAATTACCAAAAATTCACAGAACTCTTTATTTCATGTGTCGAACATCCCTGTAAAATTTCATTACCTAACTCTAGACCATCAACAATCTGTTCCAAAACACATACACCGAACATAAACCGAATATACCTTTCGTTTTCCGCCACTACAAGCTACAAACTCGTCTTTCCGACTTACCTACCACTAAACACAGAGCCTACAAACAACATACCACAATACCAAGCAAGTTACACTCACGATCAAGCCATTTCTTTCATGGTTTCGGTTATGATTCCAAAAACAAAGATTTAACCGTAAAAATTCGTTTTTGATTCGTTTAACTCCTTTCTTGGACCAAGATCCCTTGTATAACCCGTATACATCACTTGATCATGCAAGAATCGGTTTTCATCTTTGAAACCTCATTTTCTTGCAAACAAACTCAAGAAACGAAGATGGAAACGTATATAACTCGATTATTTACCTTGTTTTCTTGCTAAAAACTCTCGGTTTTGGATCATGATCTTGAGAGGATTGATGAGCTTGGATGGATTGTTGTAAAAAAAAGAAATGAGAAAGGGGGTTGGACCCTTAGGTCCGATCGGATTAATGAGGGGGGTGGGGTGGGACCCACCTCTCCATTCTAGGCCACATGTTTGGATTCTCGTAATCCGGATAATGTTTTGGATAATCTGGTTCAGTTCGTTTTTCGGTTAAATGTTTAATTCGGCTTAAAACGGGGTTAAAACGGTCGTTTTTCGGCTTAAAAATGAAATTTATATAAAACCGATTTAAGAACTTTAAAAACTTAAACCATGACATTTATTAACTTAAAACATCATATCATTAATTATCGCGCATCTTTTTCGGCTTGATCGATCATCTCTTGCTCGGTTTGGTATTAAAGGTTTCGTTTAATGCACCGACGTACTATTAAATCGAAATCCTTTTTCTGTGCTTTAATCCACTTATCCCGAAACTTTAATACTTCGTAACATCACTAAATATCATTTATCTCGTCTATAATTGAACCCTCGATTCGTTCGGGTTTCAATAACTATCGATCGATTAATCACATATTCAATACGATGAATTATATATTCACGTACAATCAGTACAGTGAACCATGTATTCTCGTATAATTACCATGGTAACTCATGTACCCGACATAAAATATGACGTAACTATCGTCTACCGGTTAGGGTATCCCTGGTTTCGTTGGAATCGTTACATTCTCCCTCCGTTAAGAAATTTCGTCCTCGAAATTTTACACGCACACTATCCCCTTTCGAGAGAAAGGTGGGGGGTTTTTCCTTCAGAATTCACCCTCGCGTTACCAGGTATAATCTGGTCCTCGCTGTGAATTCCACTTAATCTTAATCAATAAAGCTTGGTGTGTCCAAACTGTTTAGTTTTCCCGTCTACTATCTCAATGGAATTATTTATGATATCAAGTATGTCTTCTATGAGTACTTCCATTACTAGTACTTTCGTTGCCTCATCGCTTAGGTACTTTTCAATCCGTATACATGGCAAAACATCATGTATAATACTTAGCCCCTGGAGTACTTTAATCGATAAACTAAATGACCAATCATGGAGATAGTCTCATGAAGTCCAATATATTAAGGAGCTATTTTTCGGTTTTGCCAAACCTCATATCACCTCTCTAAGGTGATGCCTTAAAAATACCTTGTCACCTCTTTCCAGCGACAATGGTTTCCTTTGAATGTTGGCATAAATCCTTTGCCAATCTCGCGCTGCTTTCAACTTATCATAAATATTATAAATCCGATTGGTTGTTTCCCAAACCAATTCATATCTTATGGCTTGAGTGACGCCCATTTTCAATTTAACAAATTGGTGATAATTACTTCACCCATAGAAAGCTTCAAGCTCTCGATGCTTCCTTCCCCTCCTTCCAATAATGGAAGTAGGATGACTATTTCGATCTGAGATCATTGAAAATGGTACTCCACGACGAGATACCATTTCATCATCATGAATTTGGGCGAGAATTCATTGTGGTAATCGTCATAGATTGGGATGAAATGCGAGGATTGGTTAATCGATCCGCGATTACCTAATTTACCTCATGCCTTTGATATATCATGGGAATTTGTGTCCCGAAATCCATTGTAATTTATTCCCACTATCATTGGCGAATTTTCTGTCGTTGTGGCGTTCCCCAGGGTTTTCGGTGTGCAGCCTTATCTCTCGCATAACTCAAATATCCTCCAACATACGTATCCATATCTTTCTCCAACTCAGCCATTAATAAGATCCTTTCAGATATTCGCATCATCAATAGTCTAATCCGACCCCGGATGTATGGAATATTTCGATCTATGCGCTTCGTCCAAGATTAAATCACGAAGGTCATGGAGGGTCGGGATCCAAACCCGATTTTTGAAGTAGAGAATTTCGTCCACGCGCTGTTCGACATTCTTCTCATTGCCGTAAAGCTCCTCCCTTTCCAATTGTTCCTCTCTCAACGCCTCACGTTAAGCGACTCGAATTAGGTCCGAAAGGTTCGACTGAACTATCATCCCCAGCTCTCACACTCGCAATGACTTAACCCGACCTTTCCTACTCAAGGCATCGGCTACGACGCTAGCCTTGCCGGGGTGATAACGGATGTCACAGTCATAATCGCTTAACAACTTGACCCATCTTCGTTGCCTCATATTCAGTTCTTTCCGATCGAATATGTGCTGCAAACTTTTATGATAAGTGAAGATGGTGCACTTCGTACCGTGGAGATAATGTCTCCAGATTTTAAGTGCGAAGATAACCGCTCCCAGTTCTAAGTCATGAGTAGTGTAATTTTTCTTGTGTACTTTTAAATGTCGGGAAGCATGGACTATAACCATATTATTCTGCATTAACACGCATCCTAACCCTCTACGCGATGCGTCACAATACGCAACAAAACCATCGTCTCCATCGGGGAGACTTAAAATCGGCGCTTGGCACAATTTTAATGGTTTCTATCTTATTTGGATCTATGTGAAATCCTTGTTGCTTTACAACATGACCAAGGGATTATGCTTTCTGTATTCAAAGTCACATTTCGAAAACATCGCGGATAACTCCTCTTGCTTTAACACTTCCACCATTTTCCTTAAACGTCGTTCGTGCTCTTCCTTACGTTGCAAATATATCAAAATATTATCAATGAATGCTATGACAAATTTGTCAAAATAAAGTTTACAGACTCGGTTCATGAGTTCCATGAATGCTGCCGGCGCATTTGTTAGCCCGAAAGGCATAACTAAGAATTCATAATGGCCGTAACGAATCCGAAACGCTGTTGTTGCAACGTCCTCCTCTTGGATTGTTCATTTGGTGATAACTATATCTAAGACCAATTTTCTAAAAATAAATCGCCCTTTGCAGTTGGTTAAACAGATCATTTACTTCAAAAAAGTGAATACCTATTCTTGTTTGTCACTTTATTCAATTTTCCCTAATCAATACATATCCTAACACTTCCGTCCTTCATTTCCCAATTAACACTGGTGCACCCCATGGTGACTAACTAGATCGTATAAAACCTTTATCCAATAATGCTTTCATTTCAGTTGGTGCAAGTCGGTAAGATGCTTTAGCAACAGGGCCAGCTTGAGGTATTAAATCGATTCTGAATCCGACCTGTCGGGTTGGCGGTAATCCAGGAAATTCTTCTGGGAAAACTTCTGGAGATCCGCGTACCATCGGGATATCTTCTATATGTTTTCTTTTAAATACTTTGGCAATCGCGTTTGTTAAATACACCACGTTTTCTTGTCGTAAATATTATAGCATCTCAAGATGAGACTAGAGTGGTAACATAATACCGTACACTTTTCTCTGTATCTAATCGCTTCATCGTCCAAAGGAGAGCTTCTAATCATCTTCTTTTCATATTTGATTTCAGCTTCATGTTGAGTTAGCCAATCCATGTTAACTATTACGTCAAAACTTCTTAACTTTACTGGTCGTAGGTCAATAAGGAAAGGATTAATCGTTCGGAATAATAGGGCAATTCCGAACAATTTAGTTAACCATTAGGGATTCACCGTTAGCGATTCTACAGTATAGGGTTCTATAGTTTCACTAATCGGTATCTTTCCAAATGATAGGAGGTTAACAGGAACTAACTTCTATCGACGACCGTAAAAATATCGCTGAAGCCCATTGATTTAAAACTACAACGTACTTAATACCACCTTTGGTTCATGACGTGCTTTATTCGAATTACTCACAAAGGCACGGCTCCTTGCTTGATCAGAGGTTGATGCTTGTCATGAGGTTCGTCTTCCAACGACACCTTGGTTCAACTTTGGGCAATTTCTCTTGAAACTATCTGTACTGCCACATTCATAGCAAGTACAACTGTTTGGCATAATTTGATTTCTTTGGATGGATTATTATTGAAGTTGTTGGGTTCGGAGTGGTAGTACACAAATGGGTTGGGGTTGCCGGTTCACATGGCTTCAATTGGTTCTACAATTGGGGCATTACTTCCATCTTTACCACACCTGTGGCATACTATCACTCAACATTCTTCTTCCTGCCGATAACCATATTTTCCACATTTAGGGAAGGACCCTTCATGCGGTTCATGTTTTCACACCAGAACTAGTCTTGGTATAATTCTGGATTGTAGGGCATACCTACTTATTCACAAGTCTACTTTGCACTATACCTTTATCATTTCTCTTCTTTAGCACTCGACGTCTCACCTAACGTCCTTCCATTCCGCTTCCCATAAAGTCGAATATATCAATGCTGGCTTGTGACTCAACCCTTCCAAATGTTGTATATTTTACAGGGTTGACTATACTCCTTATCGATGGAGTTAGTCCCAATATAGCGCTCACTTCGCTTAGTTTCAGGAGTAATTAGCCATGTTACCAGACATGACAATTCCTTCAAACGATTAGCGTGTTCTATGTGATCAGCACACAACATTTCTATCTTCCATAACTCAGTTTCCAATCTCTGAACTTAATTATTCGAATAAAAGTGCTCTAGCACAAGAATTTTAAATTCCGACCATATCATCTGAGTAATAATTTTCTAACTATAATTTTGTACCATCGTGTTCCATCACGATACAACATAATCTACCAACATATCTGTAGCATATTTCACTACACAATGTTCTAGACTCTTGCCAATATTCTTAACCATTTCGATCTTTTCTATCCACTCGCTAATCTATTCCTCCCTTTACCATCAATAAACTCTTAATAATTTCCTTAACACAACCAACAAACATATCCTTCATACCGGATCTAATTCATTACGACTACTATTCATGTTTAGTTTATA
Organism: Bidens hawaiensis; assembly: GCF_021521415.1. Classification (NCBI taxonomy): domain Eukaryota; kingdom Viridiplantae; phylum Streptophyta; class Magnoliopsida; order Asterales; family Asteraceae; genus Bidens; species Bidens hawaiensis. The sequence goes on along the minus strand of NW_027491071.1, from coordinate 733,455 downwards.
ACTAACACTTGTAGTCATAATAGTATTCGGTGGAACATTATCACTCTTAGTAATAACACTAAGAGTTGAAGTGTTCATAATCATGTGATTGCTCGATCTATAATTCTGCGATCACATTTGCATCAACACTAGCAGTGATCTGTGATACGACACTCAGTATCATCATCTGCTATCTTTGAGCAACCAACTGAATCATATCAATCTCCATCATTGGAGTTACTCTTTTTATGTCATTCTGCCGTACTCATCCCGTACGCAGTAATCAATACTAATCTCACCGTATAACTCGTTACCAGCTCAATCATAACAACAGGTACACATACACACCAAATATTATCACACATATTACACATACCAGTATCTAGTATATATGTCCCACAAATATAATAACATATGGACTTAACCTGACGTCGGTTGACGTTTAAATATGTTTCATAACCCTTGTCACCAACTGACATATAGATCTTTCTCAACAAAGATCAATGTTTAATATGCTTGATTTCAATATCCTTCTGCATGTCAGCATAACCGATACATGCTCACCGTGAGCACCAAACGATTACGTACCACACTATTCGTATATCCGGCATACACAGTATACCACCTACGAACGAATAACCAACTATGCTATAATGATTCCAACACCTCTTTGTGTATTGGTAATCATTCTATTCGAGTATACATGGGTATAGGCATCTAACGGATGTAAGGTTAACATAGGGAGTTGCAAGGTTCAAGGTAATCGCGCAACATGGGTTGCCTTCAAATATTATTAATTACTATTAGGGGAAACTCTATCACTTGCTCAGTCAATGTCCTCAGGCGTTCTAGGTTTGCTAAAATCAGTAATTCTCGATCTGGAGGTGGTATGTCTCATATGTTTGAGAGTGAGCAATACATATATATATATTTCTTTATATTATTTTTATCTGCTCATTTATTATCAAACTCATTATTATTATTATTTTATTTATTTATTTATTTATTTACCTTAATGGAATAATAACGGGTTCAGGTACAGGTCCGTCCGTACGTGAGGGTTGGCGGTTCGGGTGAACATAGGGGGTTATTAGGATATACGGTACCGGTGTTGGTAGGGTAAGGGATTTATCAATTTTGGTTGGGAGTGACGGTTACTAGATATTTCTGGTTAATGTCAAACGGGAGATCTAACTTGGTACTATCATAACTATGGCCCGAAAAGTCAGACTCATTATCAACCGATGCTCTAAAAATTTCAGCATCCTCGGTACTTTTATTATTTCATCCCCCGGTTCCTTATCCGGGTCCTATTTCTCAATACATGAAACCACAAGATATATATACATATATATATACACACATTAGCACGCATAAATAATATTATATACTTTACACATATGTTGCCATTTTTACCTATTAATGTTCCCCGTGACTTCCGCTGAGTTCCCTCGTGCGGACAAGTCTGTTATTATGTTCCGGACCATAATTACTCACTTGTCCGTCCAAGTTCGTCCAGCTCTCGTCACTATAAATTATTAGTTGATAATCAGATCCTATAATACTTGAGCTACTGGTTATATTTTAGGTATCTTTTAAAGACATCCTAATTCTTTTATAACCAATGGCTCTGATACCAACTTCTGTAACACCTCGTAACCGCAGCGGAAACGTAAACGGGATGCAACAGACACCTCTGATATCAACCACATTGTTTATAAAGAAAACTGAATGCATTAATATACTTCAAATTACATTATCTTGTATTCCATTACCGTCTAGGTGATACACACATCATACAATACGATACATAATTCTATCTGTTATAATGTATCCTAACATCCCGCACGCAAATCTTACACACATCAAGCACTTAACACGTAAGCAATCACTTCATCTTAATTGTACCTGAAAAGCATGTGAGAAAATGGGTCAACTACGAATAGTTGTTGAGTTTCACAATTCGAGTAAACCATGATAAATCATTATCAAAATATATTATTATCTGGGGACACTGTTAACCCAGTACTGTACTCATTCTGGGGGCAACGTTAACCCAGAAACACTTCCAAAGACATCTGGGGACACAGTTAACCTAGTAACACTTCCAAAGACATCTAGGGACACAGTTAACCCAGTAACACTTCCAAAGACATCTAGGGACACAGTTAACCCAGTAACACTTCCAAAGACATCTGGGGACACTGTTAGCCCAGTACTGTACCCATTCCGTACGATTCCCGTACAATCAAATATTTATAAATACATGCAAATCCATGCGTTCAGTATGTACTTAAACATCTCAGAAAAAACATGCTTCCGCCCCGAGAAAATATTCAAAAACAGTTCAGAAAAAGGGGCTCGTGAAACTCACCTTAGCACATGCAAGCAGGTAACAACAATCATTATCAGTTAACACGTCCAATCTGTAATATGATCCCTACGATCGTTACTATACACTCATTATTAATATAACTTTAACCAAGTTAACCGGTACATCTGGGGATACTGTTAACCCAGCACTGTACCCATTCTGGGGGCAATGTTATCCCAGAAACACTTCTCCGGACTCAGATTGTGATGTCGTTTAGAGTTCCATGGTCACAACTACTGTTAGTCGTTTTTCTCGTTTTTCGTGCCTAACACGGTTATCCGTTTTTACGTTTCAAAAATGAGTTTGGTCACACACGACCCGAAAGTAGTGGTTGACTGATAATTTAATTAAAGTTGTGAGATTTGAGCTCGGTTTAGACGCCCCGATTGGCCGCGGGTCCCGTTTCCGTCTTTGACGTACCGGAAACTGTTAAAATAGGTTAAAATTACTCAAATCATCCGAATTATGTTCGGATGATTTATTTTTACTTGTTTAACTCAATTATATGAAAATAGTTCATTTTTAGGGTTTTTATACACCAGTCAGCTCGCTTAAGCGAACTTCACCGGTTTACGCGTTTTAACTTTAAAAGTTTGATAATTAGCACAAATAATTATCCGTTTAATCTCGGATCTTGAAATTTTGCACAAATAACTTTTTAACAGTGGGGAATTTTATAAAAATATTTCCAGAATTAATTCTTATATTTAAAATTTATTTATCTATTTTTAAACACCATTTAAACACTAAATATGTCGTAAATACCAAACGATCTTAGAAAAATCCCAAATTTCTCCTGGATATCCCCTGCCATCCACATAGTCCCCTGTAATTTTTCCAGAACCAAAATCTTCTTTTACATGCCATTTTCACTAAAACCGATCTAGAAAACCCTAGAACTCGTTTAACCGAAAAGTCTACTTAGACTTCTCCAACTGACCTCAAATTTTGTGTGTGACTTATACATGATATATAAAGCTTATCATCAATTTTCCAGAATTTTGAATGATATTTAACTATTTTTCACCATTTTTTGCCAAAACCGAGCATTAAATTCACCAAATTTTCATCCTTTATCCAAAAATTACCAAAAATTCACAGAACTCTTATTTTCATGTGTAGAACATCCCTGTAAAATTTCATTACCTAACTCTAAACCATCAACAATCTGTTCCAAAACACATACACCGAACATAAACCGAATATACCTTTCGTTTTCCGCCACTACAAGCTACAAACTCGTCTTTCCGCCTTACCTACCACTAAACACAGAGCCTACAAACAACATACCACAATACCAAGCAAGTTACACTCACGATCAAGCCATTTCTTTCATGGTTTCGGTTATGATTCCAAAAACAAAGATTTAACCGTAAAAATTCGTTTTTGATTCGTTTAACTCCTTTCTTGGACCAAGATCCCTTGTATAACCCGTATACATCACTTGATCATGCAAGAATCGGTTTTCATCTTTGAAACCTCATTTTCTTGCAAACAAACTCAAGAAACGAAGATGGAAACGTATATAACTCGATTATTTACCTTGTTTTCTTGCTAAAAACTCTCGGTTTTGGATCATGATCTTGAGAGGATTGATGAGCTTGGATGGATTGTTGTAAAAAAAAAGAAACGAGAAAGGGGGTTGGACCCTTAGGTCCGATCGGATTAATGAGGGGGGTGGGGTGGGACCCACCTCTCCATTCTAGGCCACACGTTTGGATTCTCGTAATCCGGATAATGTTTTGGATAATCTGGTTCAGTTCGTTTTTCGGTTAAATGTTTAATTCGGCTTAAAACGGTGTTAAAACGGTCGTTTTTCGGCTTAAAAATGAAATTTATATAAAACCGATTTAAGAACTTTAAAAACTTAAACCATGACATTTATTAACTTAAAACATCATATCATTAATTATCGCGCATCTTTTTCGGCTTGATCGATCATCTCTTGCTCGGTTTGGTATTAAAGGTTTCGTTTAATGCACCGACGTACTATTAAATCGAAATCCTTTTTCTGTGCTTTAATCCACTTATCCCGAAACTTTAATACTTCGTAACATCACTAAATATCATATATCTCGTCTATAATTGAACCCTCGATTCGTTCGGGTTTCAATAACTATCGATCGATTAATCGCATATTCAATACGATGAATTATATATTCACGTACAATCAGTACAGTGAACCATGTATTCTCGTATAATTACCATGGTAACTCATGTACCCGACATAAAATATGACGTAACTATCGTCTACCGGTTAGGGTATCCCTGGTTTCGTCGGAATCGTTACAATTAAGCCGCATAAAGACTCACAATATCCAGAAACTTAACGCTTGTTATTTGCTTTATTTGATTTTTGGGTGATCAACAAATATAAGGCTTGAGTATGACTGGTTATTACATTTCTGCCATCCTCACCAAGACTTTTGCTAGAGACTAACACCCCTTTCAATTGGGTGCTTCTTTATGTTTTATCACATACTTTACTCTACTGGGTTGTTTTAAGACCTACCAATGCACCAATGAAATTAAGCACACAGTCTTTTAAGCTTACTTTTTGCTGAACTTGGGGTCAAAATAACCAATGTACTATCATTTTCTCTTTTTGCTTCAAAAACTCAATATTTTGAGGAGCATAAAAAAAAATAAAGATAAATTTAATCGCCCCAGTTAACTTAAGTTAACAAATAAATGGCTAACCTTCAATCAACAAGTGAATCATACGACCAAGACATGCAAGCATGCTTCACAAACTTAAATAACCGACATAATTTTCAGCGAGAAAATAATCTAAAAATCTTTTTGGTTTTTCTCTGTACAAACTTTAAAACACAATATTTTTGGTTTTTTAGATTTTTCTGTACAAAACATAAAACAAATTCTTTTTGGTTTTTCAAAATTTTAAAATGTTTTTGGTTTTTCTAGATATTTAAAAGGAAAGCATTACAGAACAGAAATCACAATATTTTTTGAATTTTTGAAGATTTTTAATGTTTTTGGATTTTATCTATACAAACGAAATTCTTTTTGTATTTTCTATACTTTACACTCCCTAAAATCTAAAACATAAAAAATAAGACTAAATTTATAAAGCACTTAAAAGATAATTATCCTAATTTTAGGATCTCAGCAAGGGTCTTCAATCCATTTAAACCAAACAAAAAAGTAAAATGTGTTTTATCAAACTCTTTGGTAAATAGATCGGCTTTTTGAAAATCAGTGTGTACTTTCTCAAGATCAATTAATTTCTTTTCATAACAATCCCGTATAAAATGATATCGAATCTCGATATGTTTCGTTTTAGAATGTTGTACGGGATTCTTGGTGATACTTATAGCAGCAGAATTACCAATCAAGATGGGAGTAGTAAGAAACTTCAAACCGTAGTCGCGAAAATGTTGTTGTATCCACAGAACCTGGGAACAACAACTCGAGGCTGCAACATATTCAGCTTCGGCGGTTGAAGTAGAGACCGTTGTCTGCTTCTTACACTGCCAGGAAACAAGCCGGTTTCCTAATAATTGACATCCTGCAGTCGTTGATTTGAAGTTGATCTTGCATCCTCCATAATCTGAGTCTGAGTAGGCGGTAAAATCGAAAGAATTATCTTTGGGGTACCATAACCCGATGTCAGGATTTCCCCGTAGATATTGCAAAATACGCTTGACCGCTGCCAGGTGAGTCACTCGGGGACTAGCTTGGTACCTAGCACACACACAAACATCAAACATTATGTCGGGTCGAGAAGCAGTTAAATACATTAGAGAACCAATCATAGCACGATAAAGGGTCGGATCAACGGTATCCTCCAATTCATCCGGTGATAAATTGTGACCCACTGGAAGAGGAGTTGAAGGGATTTTTCCGGCAGTTATCTTGAATCGGCTCAAGACGTCGTTCACATACTTAGTCTGATGAATAAAGATTCCCTTATCAGATTGATGAACCTGCAGCCCTAAAAAGAAATTCATCTCTCCCATCGAGCTCATTTCGAATTTTGTTTGCATGGACTTCTCGAACTCCTTACATAAAGTGTCGTTTGTAGACCCAAATATAATATCATCAACATAAATCTGGACTAGAAGAAGATCATCACCAACAGTTTTATGAAATAAAGTGCAGTCAACAGTTCCTCGTTTGAAGTCATTATCCGTCAGATGGTCGGCGAGTGTGCTATACCAAGCTCTCAGGGCTTGATGTAAACCATACAGGGCCTTGTTTAAACGGTAAACACGGTCAGGATAATCAGGATCTTCAAAACCAGGTGGTTGTTGAAAAAACACTTCCTCATGTAGTTCACCATTGAGAAAAGCACTTTTGACATCCATTTGATAAACCTTGATATTCTTGTAAGCAGCATAAGCCAGAAAGATTCGAATCGACTCTAATCTTGCAACTGGAGCATATACTTCAGTATAATCAATACCCTCTTGCTGATGAAAACCTTGCACCACTAGACGTGCTTTGTTTCTGACGATCACCCCTCGATCGTCCTTTTTACATTTAAATACCCACTTAGTCGAAATAGCTTTCTTGACTCTAGCAGGTTTGTCTATTAAATCCAAAACAACCAATCGTGCAAATTGCTGTAATTCCTCCTGCATAGCTTCTACCCAAGAAGGATCTTCAAGTGCCTTACGAGCTGTCGTTGGCTCAACTTGAGATAGAAAGCAATTGAATTTAGCAATATTCACAATTCCCGAAGAGTGTAAATTAGTGTAAGCTCACAATACGTTATTGTCGCTTGATGAAGCAACTTGATGACGTGTACGAACGCCCACATCAAGTTCTCCAATGATATTGTCCTGTGGATGATATCCATGAATCCGAAGAGTAGGATTTTCAGGAACAACAACATTGTCAAATAAATTAGTGTAATGTTCACCCAATTCGGGAAATGAGACATTATCACAATCAAGATCGATAACTTGAATCTCAGCTTGATCATCATCGGAAGAGGTAGAGGCACTATCAATAACAATTGGAGGAACAACTTGAAATTCTTCAGTTGTAGCATCGGGTTGAACTTCATTTGCATTAGTATTTGAAGAGCTTGGAATGTTCAATTGTTCTTCAAAGTAAGCTCTAACCAGATCTTCATCAATGTGATCAGTCGAAGGAGTAAACGAATTAAATAAACTATCGTAGTCAAACATCCAGTCTGGACCTTTCCCTTGTGGAGGAGTTGTGTACTTTTGACAGTCCACATGGTACCATTCTTCAACACAGCCAGATGTAAAATTAAATACTCTTTTCTTTCGAGACGCATAGCCCAAGAAATATCCTTCGATAGCCTTTTCATCAAATTTACCCGAATCCTTCTTCAACATTGTACACGGACACCCAAATGGTTCCAGGTACTTTAAATTAGGTTTTCTGTTATTTAAAATTTCATAGCTTGTCTTCTTGAGTCGTTTAACTGTTAGAACCCGATTAAGTGTATAACAAGCTGTGTTCACTGCTTCATTCCAAAATTGAATAGGAAGCTTTGAATCAGCAAGCATTGTACGTGCAGCTTCAATCAGAGTTCTATTTTTCCTTTCAGCAACGCCGTTTTGTTGAGGTACATAAGGTGCACTATATTCTCGATGAATTCCCTTTTGAATACAAAAGAAATCCAAAATAGTGTTTTTGAATTCAGTACCATTATCACACCGGATTCTCCTCACCTTTTGTTTGTACAGTGATTCGATCTTGGTAATAAGGTTTTGTACCAAAACAGGTGTTTGATCTTTTGAACTCATAAATAACACCCATGAATATCTTGAATAATCATCTGTCACGACAAGACAATACCAGTCTCCAGAAATACTCGCACGATTCACTGGACCAAACAAATCCATATGAAGTCGTTCAAGAGGAGTATTAATGGAATTCAATAACTTAGATGGATGTGTCTTCTTCTTCTGCTTGCCTTTCTTGCATGCAATACAGTGATCAGATAACTTAAAGTTCTTTAGCGAGACACCCTCAACTAAGTCATTTTCCATTAAATAATTCATCTTTCTAACATGAATGTGACCCATTCGTCGATGCCACAGAATCGAGTCTTTCTCGGTTGCTTTCGAGACAAAACATGTTTCGATTGATGTTGATATCTTAGAACTCATGTTTAAGACATAAATATCATTTGATCGTGGTGATCGCATGACAACCATGTCCTCGGGAATCACGTATCCCGGTTTCAAGATAAGACACTCTTTGTCAGTAAATATTGTAGTGTACTTTTTATCACAAATCTGCGATACACTCAATAAGTTATGATCAACCTTGTCACAATAATTTACTTTTTCAAATGTAATATGACCATTTGAAACATCACCCTCTTGTGTGATCATGCCCCCAGAATTTCCAGCAAACGCTACATAACCCCCTTGAATATTTCTTACGTTGGTTAATAGTTAGAGATTTCCGGTGATATGACGAGAACACCCGCTATCCATGATCCAGTTTTCACCAGAAATGGTCTTGGATGAACCCTACACATAAACAAAAGTGATTAGTTCAAAAAGGCAGCCCAGGCCTCAGTCTTGGGCACCTTTTGGTTTTCTCTTTGATCATTAACTTTAACAGCTTTCAATTGTTGTTCAGCCACTTGGGAATAAGTTACAGGCTTCTTAGACTTTCGTCTTAAATAAGCTGCCTGAACAATGTTTGAATTCCTGTTTTGACATAAAGGTTCAGTTGGAATGAATTTTGATTTCACTTGACCGTGTGTCTCATTGATCTGAAACACCTTCCGAGGATTCACATCAGAGAACAAAATATGAGTATCATCAGCATACGACATTTGTCGTTTCAGAATCTCCTTAACCACTGGAATTGGTTTAGATTTGTCCTTGATAAAAGGATGAAGATTCTGAAAGTTTTGTTGATTACAATTTCTCACAACATGACCTTGTTTACTGCATAAGAAACACGTTCGCATGTCCACATGGTGATGTTTAGAAGAAATTGGAATAGATGATTGATGATGACTCACATTCTTAGTCATGCTCTTAGCAAACTCGTCAGATAATTCAGATTTCTTCTTTAAATAAAAATCTAAATTAGAATTGTTTGAAAAACTTTGTAGTGTATCTGTTCCAGTTGACTTAACAAAATTAATCTTCTTAGCTTGCTTTAAAAATTGTTGTGCCTTAGTCAATGGATCACACCGAACTGATGTTTTTGTTTGAGTATACACACGTTCAAGTTCACGAACCTTGGAAGTTTCATTGTAAAACACACTCTCAATTAGCTCAGGCTTAATGATACTAATTGGAATATCTTTTTCAGTGAACATTGTGTCCATTCCTTTTAACTTAAAAACTCTAGCAGCAGATGGCTTAGAACTAGAAGGATTAATGAAACGCTTAAATCCTCATCAGAAATTTTCGGTTTAACTGACTTCTTTGCGTTCATAGAGTTCTCTTTCTTTGAATTTTCTTTTTTCTCTTGAGGTTTGTGTGAACCATACACTGCTTCCTCAAATTCGTGAGGTTCGCACAGAATATGATTAGAACTGGGAATGTTCTTATTCTTGTGTATAATCTCTGGTTCAAACACATCCTCAATAATGACCTCGTCATTGTGTTCAACAAACACCTTTTTGCTTTGGACATTAGATTTTTGAGGAGCAACTTGGGGTTTGACAATTTCAGGTTTAACCATTTTTGGTTTTTCAGAAATTACATATTCCTTTTGAATCAAATCCTCTTCTTTTCTTGCAAAATGATTAATTTTATAATCATTATGAAAAGGCGGTGGAATTTCAACAAAACCAATACCTTTCTTAGAATCTTTTTGTTTTCCAGAAACTTCAATAATTTCATTCAATAAAAACGAAGAATTTCGAAATTTACCCAACTTGTTCTTCTACTTAAGAACCTCATTCTCAAGCTCAGTTATTTTAGAACGATGTTTCAAGATTTCCTGAAACTTTTGGTCATTAATGGTCATTTTCACAGATAACTCGGCTTTGTGATCATGATTACTTGTCGACAATGCTTCAATCTTTTCTCGAGATTTCATTTGAGACTCAAGAGATTGTCGATAAGTGTCCTTAAGAGAAGCAATTTCTCTTATAAGATTATCATTTTGATTTTTCAAAGCTTCTAACTTAGAGTTATTAGATTCTCAGTCAACACATGATGCTTTAACAAATGAAGTAGAAGAGATAGAATTACTAACCTCATTGATCTTAGCCATGCAAGCAAACATTGATTCAGAAGACTTGTCGCAAGAATCATCAGAATCAGATCCAGAATCATTATCTGAAGACATCACACTAGCAGTAGCATCTTGACAATCTTCATGTAACCCAAACATAGCTAAATTTGCTTGAACATCATTGCACAATAGCCTTTGAGACCAATCATTTCCATCTGCTAACATCGCTTGTGTTGTAGATGTCGACGGTTTCTTTTCAGCATCACTTCCTCGTGGTGAAGAAGCGTTTTGACTTTGACCACGAGGTCCAGTGTATTCTTTCCTTGGTTTGTCACATTCCTTCGCGAAATGACCGAATTTTTGACAATTATTTTACTTCACCTTCAATTTGTCAAAACCCAACTTCTTGTTTAACGCTGGAAGATCTTTTCCTGTTCTCTGCATGAATATTTTAACTTTACGAACGATCATGGCCATATTCCATTTTAAATCCATGATCTCTAAATCATCCGGATCTATTTGATCATAATCCTCATCTGTTAACTCACTCGTGGCAATTTTACTACTCACCAGGTTTTCATATGAAGACATAAATGCCGTCAGAAAAGCAAAGTTTTGCTCAGCTTCCTTCATATTCACACTAGGTGGTGTAGCAAATGGATTAGTACTAGTAGAACTTCCAGTACCACCTGAATTACCAGCAGAGTAGAAACAAACTTTTGGATCATTAAATAAAGCAGATTCTTTTTCACTTGCGGCATAAGTAAGAAAAGCAGTGATATGTGAGATTGTTGAACACAGAGGCATACTTCCACCATAGAAAGCCGGATCTTGATTTTCTTTTGAAGACTTTTGACACTTAAGATCATATTCTCTTGCTTCGATCTTTTGTAGGAATTTAAGTGCTGTCAAATCTTCATTCAGAAAATAATCATTCTCTTTCAAAACCATGAGAAATGTTGAATAGGAACTAGGAAGCACACTTTTGATAGTGTCAATTTTATCTCTTTCAGAAATTTCCATTCTCATTTTATCCATTTCAGCAATCAAATGGCTAAATCTGGTAGTCATTTCTTCAACTGTTTCTCCTTTTAATAAATTAAAGTTTCGAAATTGAAACTTGAGCATCACTTTCTTACTCTCAGCTGTGTTTCCCATGTTTCTCATACGCAGATGTTGAAACAAAGATGCACATATCTTGATACTTCCAACTTGATGAAAAATGTTCTCTGGTAAAGCCATAGTCAATGTAGAATATGCTTTTATCTCAATTTCTAAAGCTTTCTTCTCCTCTTGTGAGTATTGAGAGACAGCTTTAGGAGTATACCCAACAGTATCATAGACAATCATTGGTGCAACATAAACCTCATCCAGACAATATGAACAGTCAGGATGAACCGATCCTAAATGTGCATGAAAACGAGGTTCCCATTTGGCGAAGTCACTGAATTTCATCAATCTTGGACAGTTAGAATGTGAACCAATCTCGGTATCAAGTTGCAACATCTGTTGCATCAACATATTTTGAGACGCCAATGCATACATACCAGCCATCTTTGAAAATAAACAAGTAATAAAATATCTTAACGAATCAGTGAACAGTAATAGCGAATGGTGAACAGTTGTAGCGAATCAAGACTTAACGAATCAAGTCTTAACGAGTCAAGTCTTAACGAATCAAGTCTTAACGAGTCAAGTCTTAACGAATCAAGTCTTAACGAATGAGGAGAATAGGTTAACGAATCAAAAGTCAACTAAGCGAGTCAACCTTAACGAATCACAACTAAGTTTAACGAATCACCCAAATGGCAAAACAGATAATGAATGTGATAAAGGCTTAACGAATCACAAGTCAACTTAACGAATTGACTAAACGAATTGACCGAGTCAACTTAACGAATTGATCAAGCGAATTGACCAAGTCAACTTAACGAATTGATCACACGAATTGACCAAGTCAACTTAACGAATTACTAAGGAATGCTTAGCGAATCAAGATAACGAACCAGCTACAGTTGATAACGAATCAACACTATAGCGAATTATAATATAGCGAATCAGGTTGTTACAACCGTTTGTAACAAACTTGATTCCTTTTTGCCACGTGGCAAAGAGTTGTTATGGCACAAATTCCATGACAAACACGTGTCAAACGAATCAGTTATCTAGTTAACGAACTAGATAACACGAATTGATTAACTCACACGAATCAGCTAGCGAACTGATTAGCGAATGGCACGAGTTGATAGCGAATCAAGTTAAAGACTTAGCGAATCGCTTGGAACTTTATAACGAATTGCCATCATCTTCAAATCTTCAAATATTCAAGAACAAATTTCCAGAAATATGAAGTTCAAACCCAGAAATACATCAATTCCAGATCTGTATTACACACTCAATTCTTAACCAAACTCAACACATAATATACCAAAATGCTCGTAATCACAAAACGAATTCAATCCAGCACAACCCGTAACCGATTAACACTATACACGAACAAATTTCAACCAACATCAAACCTCTGTTCATGGACTTAAACCAAAAACCCAATACATATCACAAATCCAATTCACAATTCAATTCCACACAATTGAACCTCAATTATACCTTAACTAAACCATTTTCACTCTAATCCATCCATAATCAATCCAAAACAACCCAAATTGATTCAAATTCAAACTCAACAGAAAATAAATCAAAAATTATAATAATAACAATCAAAACCAAGTGAATTGAGCCCCGAAAGCTCTGATACCACTTGTTTGATCCCCTAACTTAACACTCATTCTAATCAATACCTTAGATCTGATTCAGATCTATACGTTGATATTGACTATACGGATCTAACTCATTCAATACCTTAGTTCGATTGTTATTAATGTATATATTATCAATATAAGATTAATGTGAAGCTTGAGAGAGAGAGAGAGAATACTTTAGATATTTCTGAATAATGTTAATTCTCTCAAAACTTCTACCTCTTACAAGTGAACAGTGGTTCACTATTTATAGAAGACGATCTGGTTCGCTAACATCCCCTAGCGAACCAGCTTCCCCTTCGTTAACTTAAATTAACTTAATGAACCACCCCCTGATTCGTTAACATCCCCTAACGAATCAGGAGGGAATACATTATAAAGTCCTAGTTCGCTAACATTCCTAGCGAACTAGACTTAACCTTAACGAACTAGTCTTAGTTCGCTAACATTCCTAGCGAACTAGACATAACATAACGAATTAGATAAATAAACATTAAATATTACATTAAAATAATAAAATAAACATTTAACGATAATTACAAAGACTCGAGACGCAAAACCGTGCACTAACAGGATGCTAAAGCTTCCTCATGCTTACTGGTCCACTCGAACATTTTGTTTTTCTTCTGGATATCATAAAATTCTTTGTTTTTTCTGAGGATTTGGATATGAATCTGTTGAGCGCTGCTATCCTGCCAGTCAGCCTTTGAACATCCTTGACCGATTCTGGGGATTTCAGATTTAGAATAGCTTGTAACTGTTCTGGACTCGCCTCTATCCCCCTTTTGGTGACCATGTATCCCAAGAATTTGCCAGCTTTCACTCCGAAATGGAATTTCGAAGGATTCAGCTTCATGTTGTATTTGTCGAGGATATCAAATGCTGTCTTGAGATCTTGAAGGTGATCTTCAGCTTTCTTGGAATTCACCACCATATCATCAATATAGACCTCCATTGTGTCCCCCAGTTGCTCTTTGAACATCATGTTAACTAACCTTTGATAGGTTGCACCTGCATTTCTAAGTCCAAAGGGCATAACAAAATAAAAATAAATACCTGTGGGAGTCATGAAGGCCGTATCTTCTTGATCTGAGGGCTCCATATGGATTTGCTGAAATCCTGAGGATGCGTCCATAAATGTCAGCATATTGTGACCAGCTGTAGCATCCACCATTGAATCGATGTGTGGTAGAGGGAATGGATCTTTAGAACAAGCCTTATTCAAGTGTGTGAAATCTACGCAAACTCTCCATTTGCCATTCTTTTTCTATACAACCACCACATATGCTAACCATCCGGGATATTTAACTTCCCTAATCATTTTTCCGTTCAAGAGTCTTTCTACTTCCTCTTGAATGATTATGTTTCTTTCATGTGCAAACTTTATTCTCTTTTGATGGATTGGCCTGAAAGAGTTATCAATTCCAAGTTTATGTGTTATAATATCTTTGGAAATACCTGTCATATCTTCATGTTTCCATGCAAATGTTGATAGCCTTGACTTGAGGAAATCGAGCAATTTTGACTCAATATCCTCAGGAATGCTAGTTCCTATCAACACTTTGACTTCAGGATCCTCAGGATAAAGAGGTACTTCTTTAATTTCTTTTTCCCTGGCCTCCATTATGCCTCGTGCTGGCTTTTGTAATTGCTACGCCTGCTGGGATTTGGCAGTACATTTCATGGAAGAGGTGTAGCAATTCTTGGCGTCTTGTTGGTCACTGATGATTTTGATAACTCCCCACGGACATGGGAGTTTTACACATTGGTGATAAGTAGATGGGACTGCTTTCATCTCGTGTATCAAGGGCCTGCCTAATATAATATTGCAACAAGATAAACAGTCAATAACACAAAATTTTTGCATTTTATTTACCCATTCGACATATATTAGGAGCTTAATCTCCACAATAGTGTTTTTATTTTCTCCACTGAATCCAACCAATACTGAGGAACTGGGGACGATTTCATCCTCAGGAATATTCATCTTTTTCAGCACGTCTAATTGAATAATGTTGACAGAGCTTCCGCCATCTATGAGGATCCTGCGAACATAATGGTTAGCCACATATAAAGTTATTACCAAACTATCATGATTAGGATCCTGAACATCGACTCTATCGCTTTCATCGAAGGATATAATCCTCTCTTTAGTGAGAATAGATGTCTTTGTTGGCCTGTCAGCCACTTCTAACTTTCTTTGGTCGGCATTTCTCTTTGCAGCAGAATAAGAGGTTCCACAGATGTCGGATCCTCCGGATATGAACATGATTGTTCTTGCATCCGCTGGGGGAGGAGTCTGCTTTTCATGAATTTTCTCGGGATCCTGCTTTCTTCCCTTCTTCTTGCCAAATAGCTCTTTCAGGTGGCCCTTGCTGAGAAGATAGCTAATCTCCCTTCTGAGTGCAATGCAATCATCAGTCAAGTGCCTAAAGTCTTCGTGGAAGGCACACCATTTTAATTTGTCTTTCCATGCTCCTGGTCACTCCATTATCCTTGGCCACCTGGCTTTCTCACCTAAATCCGGCATGGCACACATTAATCCACCAATATCAACAGAAAAACAATATTCAGAGATTTTAGGATATTCTTCATCATTTTCCACATCTACTGCATTAATCTTGGGGTTATCAGGCTTGTAGTAAGGCTTTGCTCTATATGATTTTCTCGGGGATTCGAATTTCTTGTTCGTCTGATCATATTTCGAGATATAGACCTTAGAGTTTTTCTTGTCGTCCTCTAGCCTGATAAACCTCAGAGCTCTGCATCTTGCTTCGTCTAATGACCTGCATGGAGTCATAACGAGATCATCATAGAAAGAGGAGCCTTTTTCTAACCCCAATTTGAGAGCTTCCACTGCTGAAGCTGGGTTTAGGTTCGGAATTTCCAGCGACTCCTTACTAAACCTGGTAATAAAATCTCTCAAGTTATCCCCAGGATTCTGGGTAACCCTATAGAGATCACCTGTCATTTTCTCAAAATTTCTACTGCAAGAAAACTGGTTATTAAACATGTTAACTAAATGAGAAAAAGAATTGATAGTGTTAGGAGGAATACTCAGTAGCCATTTCATGGCTGCACCAGTTAAGGTAGACCCAAACCCTTTGCAAAGACATGCTTCTTTGATTTCCATAGGGATTGGATTGATCTCCATACGTTCTCAATATTGTGCAACGTGTCCTCAGGATCCGTTGAGCCATCATATAGTTTCATATTTGGGGTTTGAAACCATTTTGGGATCTGTACGTCGCTAATTGATGGCACGAACCGGGATATCCTGTGACTATCGGTGGGAACTTCAGCTATGGGACGGATTACACCGGGGACATTCGATATCATGTCCTTAAGTTTTTGTAATTCTCAGGCTAAACTCGAACTTATGCCTGCATCCTGCAAAAATCCTTGAATAGCATTAAATGGAATCGTGTTGAAAGAGTTACCATGATTAACATTCTGAGGAGCAGTCTGGGTGTTGTAGCTCGTATTCCCAAACATAGTATTTCCAGGGTTGGTAAGCGGAGCAGTTGGAGTATTAGCCTGCATCGGGATAAAGTATCCCTGATGCACATCAGAGGATCA
Organism: Bidens hawaiensis; assembly: GCF_021521415.1. Lineage (NCBI taxonomy): Eukaryota > Viridiplantae > Streptophyta > Magnoliopsida > Asterales > Asteraceae > Bidens > Bidens hawaiensis. Next base: position 716,613 of record NW_027491071.1, on the reverse strand, counting down.
TGAGGGCTGCTGAGCTTGAGCTAATCCTGAAGATACCGCCTGTTGATAAGGACCAGCCTGATGGAACAATCCTGAGGATCCGGACTGTTGAAACAATCCTGAGGATCCAGACTGCTGGAACAATCCTGAGGATCCAGACTGTTGGAACAATCCTGAGGATCCAGACCGTTGGAATAATCCGGAGGGTCCTCCCGGTTGCGACAATCCTGAGGATCCTGCATGTTCATTAGGCCCAGCGGATGACGCATACTGGTATCCTTGAGATCCAGGTAAGTGCAATCCTGCAGACCCCAAATGTTGGAAAGATGGTGGTCTAGGGTTGTACGCCGTGGTCAGCTCTGGATGCACCAATCCTGAGGATTCTGGAGGAGTGAAATCTAGAGATCTCGGGATTAGTGGTGTGAATTCTTCCGCCAGCTTCTTGGCTTTCTTGAAATCTTCCAGTTCCCTCACGAGCATCTGGTTGGTTTTGTTCTGGCGATCCATCTGTTCCTGTAGCCGCCTGTATAGAGATAGAATGCCGTTATTGGACACCACGACGGGGTCCTGGGAGATGGCCTCGAACCTGAGAAGACGGGAGTAGCAGGTTTCTTTTGAGCATTGTCAGGCTTCTTCGGGATACCACCAGCAGGAGGGAGAGGCATAGGCGGCCTCGCTGATGATTTTGAGCCTGCGGCAGAAGATGAAGCAATCTTGGGTTGTGAAGACATGTTGTGGATATTGAGAGTAAGGTTTAATTTGAGAGTGAATAATGATCAAAGCACCGTTTGCCCCACGGTGGGCGCCAAATTGTTTCGGTCAAAAATTAACAAACTAACTTTTGATCAAATTTGTGCGTGAGGCGAGGTGCTTAATGGTAAAAATATTGAACACGAGGAAATGATTACGAGGGAAAAAACCCTTGATTATGATAATCTTCGTTTCGGTCAAGAGTTTACAACGTAATCTTTAATCGAATCTCTTCGGTTAAAGATTATGAACATAAATTTTGGTCGAATTATGCTTGATTATTATGATCTCCGGCACAAAAAACACCCGAACGGTGAAAACTATCACCGTTGGTATTATTAATAATGAAATTGGTGATTAAAAAGGTTGAAGCTGATTAGTAATCGTGAACTATGTGATACAATGAGTACTAGCAGCTAAATAAGTGAGTTGTGTGTGACCTATCGATACTATCAGCTCATATTTATAATAAGAAGATTACAACTATTATTCCGATTATTCCGGAAACCCTAGACTAAGTCTTTAACAAGCCGTTTCTGCCCACGTTGTTTGTTGACGAAGTTCAAGCAGTATTCCGTTGCAATCCACGTTCTTATAAACATAATTAACACGTGCTCTTATCTGCAAAACAATTAGATAATATAGGACAATTGAATAAGTCAACGTACCTTCCTCAGAATAACAGCTTAAGTCAACATCCTCAAGTTATGCTCAATTCTGAGGATAAAAATCTATACCCAACACTTCTTAAGATGGATAGCATTCCATGCTCTTGGTAACCTGTTGCCTTCCATAGTAAGCAAATGTATGCCCCCTTTCCTGCCTCTGATTCGATCAGATAGGGGCCTTTCCACTAAGGTGCTAGCTTTTTGTCTGCCAGATTAGATGTATTTTCAAGGCTTTCCTCAAGACAAGATCTCCTTCTTGGACTCTTCTGATCCGTATACTCTTGTTGTATGCTCCAACTACCCTTTGTTGCTAAGCTGCCATTCTGATCTTGGATAGGTCTCTAAGTTCTTCAACAATATCTAGGTCTTCGAGAAGGATTTCATTATTGGCCTCAGGATCACGGATACTTGTTCTAGCAGTAGGAACCACCATTTTTGTAGGATTACAGCTTCTGATCCAAATACCAATGAGAAGGGTGTTTGACCTGTTGCATTCTTTTGTGTTATTCTATCAGCCCAATAAACATAGGGAAGTTCCTCAGCCCATTTGCCTTTCTTGGATACTAATTTATTCTTCAAGTTGTTGATGATAACTGATGTGGAAGTAATCATCTTGATGCCCCAACTGTCACAAAAGTTAGTGGTTCTTTTCCCGATAAACTGGGAACCATTGTCACAAATAAGTTTTGAAGGAATACCAAATCTAGTAATAATGTTTCTATTAATGAAGGATATCACCTCTTTTTTGCGGACTTGTACAAAAGCTTATACTTCTATCCACTTTGAGAAGTAATCAGTCATGGCAAGCATAAACACTTTTCCTCCTGGCGCTTTACGTAGTTTACCCACAATATTCATGCCCCACTTCATTAAAGGCCATGATGAGGATATATGATTCATAGGTTCCGTTGGATGGTGTAGGATTTTGTCGTGTCTTTGACAAGCATCACACTTCTTTGAATATTCCATGGCATCTCTCTTCATGGTTGGCCAGAAGTATACTGTTTTTAGAATCCTAGAGAATAGGGCTCTACCTCCAGTGTGATTACCACAATCTCCTTCGTGAAAGTCTTTGAGCACCTCTTGAATTTCAGGATCTTCAATACACCTCAAGTATGGACCTGCAAGAGATTTCCTATACAGAATATCATGTAATAAAATGTATTGTGATACCTTAAGTTTGAAGGATTTAGGATTCTCTGTGGCGGGAATCTCTCCATTTTGAATGAATTTCTTGATCAGGAGGATCCAGGATCCTTGATTATTTGAGGATAATGGATACCAAAGCACAATCTGTTTGCCGGTTGTTATCTTCCAAACCTTTTGTTCTCCTACTGCTGGTGAGAGTATATGGATGATTGGAATTTTGGTAGCTTTCGGTATCTACAAAGATGAAGCTATATTTTCCAAGGCATACGCCCAACATTTTCTTCCCTTGGTACCTATATAATACAAAAAGAATCGAAGAATTTTTACAGTTCTTTCACAATATCTAGATATTTGATTAGTTTTTCACCTTTAACATCATATGAGCCATTAAAGTGGTTAGCTATTAATAGCGAATCTATATACACCTGAAGATGCATGATCCTCATGTGTTTAGCTAGTTGCAAACGTGCAATTAAAGCTTCATATTCTGCTTCATTATTCGTGGCTTGAAACTCACAGGCTATACAGGGGTATTATGTCCCCCTGTGGCGATTTTAGTAGGATACCTAATCCCGTTCCTCTTACGTTGGATGCTCTATCTATGAACAAGATCCACGATTCCTTGGTTCTTCTAACTTTTGAACCTCCAAGACAACTTCCTTTTGTAGATCACTACTAAAATCATCCATAAAGTCAGCTAATGCTTGGACTTTATAGTAGTCCTTGGATCATATTGGATATCATATGCACTCAGCTTTATAGCCCATTTAGCCATCCTACCTGACATCTCTGGTTTTCTAAGAACATTATTGATAGGATAGTTAGTTTTCACAATTATAGTATGAGTTTCAAAGTAATGACTTAAATTAGTAGAAGTCATAATAAATGCAAGAATTAACTTTTCTAAATGAGAATATCTGGCTTCAGCATCTAGAAGACTTTTACTTACATAATAAATAGGATGTTGTTCACCTTCATGATCCTTTACTAGGACAACACTTACTGCATTTCCCGAGATAACTAGGTACAAGGATAGGGGTTCCCCATCTAAAGGCTTCATTAATGCTGGTGCTGAGGATAAGTAATCATTCAAGGCTTTGAGTGCAGCCTCATGCTTCTCCATCCACTCGAACTTTTTATTCTTTCTAAGGATATCATAAAAATCCTTACATTTCTCCAAAGATCAAGAGATGTACCTATTCAAGGCTGCGATTCTTCCAGTCAACCTTTGTACATCCTTTGCATTCACGGGTGACATCAGGTTGACGATGGCCTTTATTTGTTCCAGGCTAGCCTCTATACCCCTCTTAGTGACCATATAACCAAGGAACTTTCCCGCCTTAACACCAAAATGGCATTTAGATGGATTGATTTTCATGTTATACTGATCAAGGATGTTGAAGGTGTAAGGCCCCGTTACCGGTGCCTCACATTTGGACGTTGGATTTACTCATTGTAACGATTCCGACGAAACCAGGGATACCCTAACCGGAAGACGACAGTTACGTCATATTTAATGTCGGGTACAGGAGTTACCATAGTAATTATACGAGAATACATGGTTCACTGTATTGATTGTACGTGAATATATAATTCATCGTATTGAATATGTGATTAATCGATCGATATTTATTGAAACCCGAACGAATCGAGGGTTCAATTATAGACGATATCTATGATATTTAGTGATGTTACGAAGTATTAAAGCTTCGGGATAAGTGGATTAAAGCACAGAAAAAGAATTTCGATTTAATGGTACGACGGTACGTCGAACGAAACCTTTAACACCAAACCGAGCAAGAGATGATCGATCAAGCCGAAAAAGATGCGCGATAATTAATAATATGATGTTTTAAGTTAATGAAAGTCATGGTTTGCAAGAAAATGAGGTTTCAATGATGAAAACCGATTCTTGCATGATCAAGTGATGTATACGGGTTATACAAAGGATATTGGTCCAAGAAAGGAGTTAAACGAACCAAAAACGAATTTTTACGGTTAAATATTTGTTTTTAAAGCAATAACCGAAACTATAGTGTAAGAGGCTTGATCGTGAGTGTAACTTGCTTGGTATTGTGGTATGTTGGTTGTAGGTTCTGTATTTAGTGGTAGATAAGGCGGAAAGACGAGTTTGTAGCTTGTAGTTGCGGAAAACGAAAGGTATATTCGGTTTATGTCGGTTATGGAATTTTGGGACAGATTGTAGATGGTTTAGAGTTGGGACATGAAATTTTACAGGGATGATCTACACATGAAAATAAGAGTTCTGTGAATTTTTGGTAATTTTTGGATAAAGGATGAATATTTGGTGAATTTATTGCTCGGTTTTGGCCAAAAATGGTGAAAAATAGTTAAATATCATGAAAATTCTGGAAAATTGCAGATAAGCTTTTTATAACATGTATAAGTCACACACAAAATTTTAGGTCAGTTGGAAAAGTCTAAGTAGGCTTTTCGGTTAAACGAGTTCTAGGGCTTTCTAGCTCGGGTTTTAGTGAAAATGGCATGTAAAAGAAGATTTTGGTTCTGGAAAAATTACAGGGGACTATGTGGATGGAAGGGGACATCCAGGAAAAATTTGGGATTTTTCTAAGATCGTTTGGTATTTACGACATATTTAGTATTTAAATGGTGTTTAAAAATAGATAAATAAATCTTAATTATAAAAATTAATTCTGGAAATATTTTTATAAAATTCCCCACTGTCAAAAAGTCATTTTTACAAAATTTCAAGATCCGAGATTAAACGGATAATTATTTGTGCAAAAACAAACTTTTAAAGCTTTAAACGAGTAAACCGGTAAAGCTCGCTTAAGCGAGCTGACTGGTGTATAAAAACCCTAAAAATGAACTATTTTGATATAACTGAGTTAAACAAGTAAAAATAAATCATCCAAAATTAATTCGGATGATTTGAGTAATTTTACCCGATTTAACAGTTTCCGGTACGCTAAAGACGGAAACGGGTCCCGCGGCCAAACGGGGCGTCTAAACCGAGCTCTAATTTCACAACTTAAACTAAATTTTCAGTCAACCACTACTCTCGGGTCGTGTGTGACCAAACTCATTTTTGAAACGTAAAAACGGATAACCGTGCTAGGCACGCAAAACGAGAAAAACGACTAATAGTAGTTGTGACCATGGAACTCTAAACGACATCACAATCTGAGTCCGGAGAAGTGTTTCTGGGTTAACCTTGCCCCCAGAACGGGTACAGTGCTGGGTTAACAGTGTCCCCAGATGTACCGGTTAACTTGGTTAAAGTTATATTAATAATGAGTGTATACTAACGATCGTAGGGATCATATTACAGATTGGACGTGTTAACTGATAATGATTGTTGTTACCTGCTTGCATGTGCTAAGGTAAGTTTCACGAGCCCCTTTTTCTGAATTGTTTTCAAATATTTTCCCGGGGCGGAAGCATGTTACTATTGAAATGTTTAAATACATACTGAACGCATGGATTTGCGTGTATTTATAAATATTTGATTGTACCGGAATCGTACGGAATGGGTACAGTACTGGGTTAACAGTGTCCCCAGATGTGTTTGGAAGTGTTACTGGGTTAACTGTGTCCCCAGATGTCTTTGGAAGTGTTACTGGGTTAACTGTGTCCCTAGATGCCTTTGGAAGTGTTTCTGGGTTAATGTTGCCCCAAGAGTGAGTACAGTACTGGGTTAACAGTGTCCCCAGATAATATTATATCATGATATGGATTTATCACGGTTTACTCAAATTGTGAAACTCACCAACTATTCGTAGTTGACCCGTTTTCTCACATGCTTTTCAGGTACAACTAAGATGAAGTGATTGCTTACGTGCTAAGTGCTTGATGTGTGTAAGATTTGCGTGCGGAATGTTAGGATACATTATAATAAATAGAATTATGTATCGTATTGTATGATGTGTGTATCACCTAGACGGTAATGAATTACAAGATAATGTAATTTGAAGTATATTAATGTATTCAGTTTTCTTTATAAACAATGTGGTTGATATCAGAGGTGTCTGTTGCATCCCGTTTACGTTTCCGCTGCGATTACGGGGTGTTACACTCATCGACATAGTTCTAATCATTAGAGTCAATAAAAACATTCGCGGAATATAAAAACATTTCATAAAAAACCATAACTTGTCTTAAAACAACATCTCGTATTTCAAAATAAACAAAACAATAAACTTAAACGTCCTGAGTCTTCCGATGCTAGCCTCTTATTCAATGCCACGTGCCCCCTCAAGCGAGCTGCCTCATCCTACTCACCTGCGTGCATACTTAAAGTCAGCTACACTGAGTGAGTTCTAATTAATCATACATCGTACAATACATACATACTTATATACTTTCATTCATACTTTCATATCTTTTTTTTCATTCTTACATACCTTCTTTTCTTATGTTATAAAGAGCATTACGCCCTACTTTCCTCGAGTATTACTAGGGCTCGGTCCCTCTTTCCTCGAGTATTATTAGGGCTCGGTCCCTCCTTCCTCGAGTATTATTAGGGCTCGGTCCCACCTTCCTCTAGTATTGTTAGGGCTCGGTCCCTCCTTCATCGAGTATTATTAGGGCTCGGTCCCTCTTCGTTACCTTACATCCATACCTCATTTACATTTATTCGTATATCGTACATATCATATCTTCATTTAACTTAACGTTACAACTTGACAAAACGTGCAATATCCGAAGATCGTTCACGTGCTGACAAGCAATCATTCATACTTTTCACATAATCACGTAAGGCATACATTTATCACTTAGGATAAATGTAATAACAAACACATCGAGTATGCACACAGCCCCGAAAACATAACAAGGAAATGGGGCTAGAAACTCACCTGAACGCGGTTACGTTCACCGTTTGTGGTTATCCCCTTCTTGAGCTGTGCGCAACTAACTGTATAACAATTACACGTATCAATTTAACTATCACTACCCATATTGTGTTTCTGGGTTGATTATTTCCCTCAACGAACGAGGGTCCGGGGGAAGCGACCCTGGCAGCAGTGTTATAGGGGCGGCAGCCCCTAGCGGGGTCCAAGGGGCAGAGCCCCTGGCTGTGGTTAAGCTGCCAGGTCAGCTTGGAAAATTTTATTTTCTTTAACTGTCTTAACACATTTTCCATTAACATTTTAAATTATTTTCTAAGTTGGGCTTGTCTAGTTAAGCTCAAGATAATGGGCTGGTTTGTCTAAATTGGATATGGACTTAGCTTCATGTGGACTTAGCTGATTAAGGCCTTACTATCCATTATAGTATCTGGGCCCAACTGGACTCAGGCCCAAATCCAAACAAAGAACAGAGATGGCAGAGAACACTGACCTGATCGAGAACTTAGGTTTGACCGAGATCTCTTGTTGACCGAGAACCCCAGTCACCGAGAACCCAAGTCATCGAGATCTCTCGTTGACCGAGATCCCGTATCTGGCCGAGGACATGGGTTGGCCGAGAACCCTCAATCTTGGCCGAGAACCCTCAATCTTAGCCGAGAACACCCAGTTCAGCTCATCATTCCATATTTATGTTTCTACCTTGCTCAGTTACTGATCTAAGGTTCAAATCATGATCTTTTAACCCCTTTTTGCCATCATTCATAACTGTTTAACACACATTACCATCACGGCTTCAATATCTAACCCGTTTAAACATAAAGCTTGAACCTTTATAGGGTTAAAACGTTCTAGGCTAGATCTAGGGTTTCCTTTATGAACCATTTTTACCTGTGAGTCCATTTCGTCCATTTTAATCATCAAGTTTGTATTTTTATGAAACATCTATACCCGATCTACTCTAGGGTCAAGTTTCATGGCAAAACGTTCATAAAAATGTAACCTTTAATCATAAAGAACCCTTTTTGAGGTTTCTAGGTTACGGTTTGCTTGATATACGATCTTGGAGTTGTTATCTTACTTGTATGATTGAAGATCCTAAGTTACGATTATTGGTTGTGTATTTGGATGGTGGCTAACGGCTAGGGAGGGAATGTTTGGCTAAAGTGTGTGTTTTAAGGTGTAAAATAGATAAAATGGATGGATATAGAAAGATTTAGGGTTTAAGGGGTATTTATACTCCCTTAAGCCCATGGACCTAAGGCCCATCTTTCCTTTTTAAGTCCATGATTAATTCTCTTTAATTAGCCTACTTATCTTTCCATTTTTACCATTTTACTATTTATTTATTAACTCAAGTAACTTTTCCATCATAACGAGTCAATATACAATATAATTTATTATACGAAATTTTGGGATGTTATAGAAGGCTTCTTCCAAGTCTTTATGATGATCTTCAGCCTTCTTGGAATTGAACACCATGTAGTCTATATATACCTCCATAGTCATTCCAATTTGGTCTTTAAACATCATGTTGACTAAGCGTTGATAGGTTACACCTGCATTTCTTAGTCCAAAAGGCATGGTAGTATAGCAATATATTTCAGTAGGAGTCATGAATGATTTATCTTCCTAATCAGATGGTTCCATCTGAATTTGTTGAAATCCAGAAGAAGCATCCATAAAGGTGAGCGTCTCATGTCCTGTTGTTGCATCCACCATGGAGTCTATATATGGTAATGGAAAAGGATCCTTGGGTCATGCCTTCTTTAAATCTGTAAAATTGACACACACCCTCCACTTTCCATTATTTTTTGAAATAACCACCACATTAGCCAACCATCGAGGATACTTAACCTCTCGGATCAGACCGGCCTTAAGAAGTTTTTCAACTTCTTCTTGTATGATCTTGTTCCTCTCAGGAGCGAATTTCCTTCGCTTCTGATGGATGGGTTTAATTTAATTATCAACGCCTAACTTATTAGTAATTACCTCTTTTTAAATACCATTCATGTCGGAGTGCTTGAAGGCAAATGTGGATTCACCTTGCTTGAGGAAGGACACTATATCCTCTTCAATGTTAGTAGGGATACTGGATCCTAGGAAAACTTTTACATCTGGATCCTCGGGACCCAAGGATACTTCTTTTAGGTCCTGTTCTCGAGCCTCCAGCACGTTCCTAGGATGTTGCTGTAGTTGCTATGCTATTGTTTGTTTGGTTGTCGGCTTCATGGATGAGGAGTAATAGTTCTTAGCTTCCACTTGGTCGCCGTCTATTCTCACTACCACCCAAGGAGTTGGAAGTTTGATACACTGGTGATAAGTAGATGCTAGAGCCTTCATTCCATGTAGCCATGGCCTGCCAAGAATAACAGTGCATCAAGACAAATTATCAATAACATAAAATTTTTGGTAAGAGTTTAACCCTTCAATGTATATAGGGAGTTTGATGTCCACCATCGTTTTCTTAGTTTCGCCACTGAAACCAACTAGCACAGATGTTCTTGGGATGATTTTTGAGTCTGGGATATTCATCTTCTGTAGTATATCATGTTGTATGATGTTGACTGAACTTCCACCATCGACTAGGATCCTGCGCACGTAATGGTTAGCAATAAATAAAGTTACAATCAAACCATCGTGATAAGGATCCTGGATGCTTGTTTTATCTTCTTCGTCAAAGAAGATTCTTTTATCGGTCGTCAAGGTAGTGGATATGACAGGTCGCTCCCCATCTCCAACTTATTCTCTTTAGCATGTCTCTTGGCCGAGGAGAAGGAAGTTCCACATGTATCTTAGCCACTAGAGATGAAATTGATGACTTGTGCATCTGGTAGGAGCGGAGTTGCTTTCTGTGGTACATCTTCATGATCCTGGATCTTAGACTTTTTCTTCCCAAGAGCTCCTTGAAATGGCCCTTGCTTAGGAGGTATCCAATTTCCCTCCTTAAACCAATACAATCATCGGTCTGATGGCCAAAGTCCTCATGGAATGCACACCATTTGGATTTGTATTTGAAGGATGTTTTTTTCTCTTTTTCTGAGGCCACCTTGCTTTCTCTCCAAGATCCTTCATGGCAAAAATTAAACCATGAGTATCAACAGAAAAATTATACTAGAAAAAGCTTGGGTAATCTTCAATATCATTGTCTCCTTCTTCGACTGCTCGGACATTTTGATTGTTGAATTTGGAATAAGCCTTCGAGTTGTTGTTTCTGAATGAGGATCCTTGTTTCTTGTCAGGAGACTCTTGTTTTGGTTGAGTTCCTAACCGTTCTTGGATCTTCTTGTCATCCTATAGCCTTATAAACCCGAGTGCCCTGTTTCTGACTTCATCTAAAGTCCTGCACGGAGTCATCACAAGATCGTCATAAAACGGGGAGCCCCTATGTAACCCCATATTGAAAGCTTCCACAGCCGTAGCCATATCAAGATTAGGGATCTTTAAGGCCTCCATTCCAAACCTTGTAACAAAATCCCTGAGGGATTCATCATAAGGTTGGACAACTCTATACAAATCACTAGTTAACTTTTCAAATTTCCTACTACAAGAAAACTGGCTGTTGAAAAAGTTAACTAAATGCGAAAAAGAAGTAACAGAAAGGGAGGAAGACTTAGTAGCCATTTAAGTACAGATCTTGTTAGTGTGGATTAGAAACCCTTGCATAGACAAGCTTCCTTGAGTCTTTCAGGAATTGGATTGATCTTCTCCCTATATTGAGCCACATGCTCTTCTGCATATGTTGTTCCATCATACACCTTCATATTGGGGGTTTGAAAGCGTTTTGGGATCTCAGCATCACATATTGGTGGAGCAAATCTGGATAGCTTGTGCCTCCCTGCTGGTATTCCAGAAATTGGACGGACCACTCCTGGCACATTGGATATCATATCCTTTAGCTTCTGAAGTTCCTTAGTCATAGCCTTATTGATACATGTATCCTGCATGGAACCAAGATTAGTGTCTAAGGATATGTGATTATAGGTGTTACCTCTTTGTTGACTGAACGTTGGCGTCCCAAAAGAGTAGCCAAGATAAGAAGCATCTGCTATGGTAGTTGGTCCACTAGAGGCAATGGTCTGTATGGGATAATGTGTCCTTCATGGACCTCTGATGACCTTTAATGCTGAATTCCTGAGGATCCTTGATTCATCCAGAAGAATCCTTGAGGTTGGAAGTTGAAGGATCCCTGATTATATAACCTAGAGGATCCTGATTGATGGATGGATGATCCTTGCTGGAGGAAAGAGGTTCCTTGAGTTGGCTAACCCATGGATTCCGGTTGAAGGATAGATGATCCTTAGCGGAGGAACGAGGATCCTGGAGCTTGCTGACCCATGGATCCTGGATGAAGGATAAATGATCCTTGATGATAAATTGAGGATCCCTGAGCTTGCTGACCCATGGACCCCGGTTGAAGGATAGTTGATCCTTGAGAGAGTTGAGCCAAGGATCCTAGAGTGGTGAAATCCAGCATCCTAGGCATCAGGGGAGTCTGATCCTCCGTTGGCCTCTTAGTCTTCTTGATATCCTCGATCTCACGTAGGATCTTCTGGTTAGTTTTGTTCTGCTGCTCCATATATGCTTTAACCTGCAAAAATATAGCATCCTAGAGTGGTGAAATCCAGCATCCTAGGCATCAGGGGAGTCGGATCCTAGAGTGGTGAAATCCAGCATCCTAGGCATCAGGGGAGTCTGATCCTCCGTTGGCCTCTTAGTCTTCTTGATATCCTCGATCTCACGTATGATCTTCTGGTTAGTTTTGTTCTGCTGCTCCATATATGCTTTAACCTGAAAAAATATAGCAAAACCTCATTGTTAGAGTTAACCACCGAAGTGGCAGCAGTTGTTTTTGAGCTCTGGAAGACTGGGATCTGCATCTTGTTTCCAGCAGTGGTGGTCTTCAGTGCTCCTACAAGTGGAGGAGGCATTGGCAATGAAGCTCTTGATGAGAGAGAAGCCGAAGATGGCATGGTGATCGAAGCAGAGGTTTGTTGAGAGGCCATTGATAGAAGTATAGCACCAATTGCCCCATGGTGGGCGCCAAATTGTTTTGGTCAAAAATCAACTTAGGATAATGTAACCAAATTCGTAATTGTGGGACTTGGTGTTTGTGATTGTATATGTAATATGTCGATGAACACAAAGATTTATACGAGGAAAAGCCCTTGATCTTTAGAGGATCTCCGGAATAAATACCTCGGCTGACGACAATTGTCTGTCACCACTATATTAATCTCAAAAATGGATGTTACAAGGTGTTGAGAATATGATCAGTAATACAATGAAAGCTATGTGTGTGTGTGTGTGTGTTGCTAGAGAGAAATCTCGGTATTGCTTAACGAACGTTTTCTGTGTCCCTAACTAACTGATCATATCTCTTATTAAATACAAAAATAGAAATAACAAATGCTCCTAGTTTTGCGCCACTCTTCCACTAGCTACTATCATTCCCTTTGACCACGTGCGGGAAAGAGTCTTGTAGCGAGATATCACGTAGACTTGGTCATAGAGCCGTTATACCTATTGATCACAACACCACTTACATACAATCGTTAGTAAACAAATAATACCAAGGATCCTCGATCCTTCGCAACCTGGAACATATCTCAAGGATAACTGATCCACAAGTCACTTAAGGATAGAGTATCCTCAACACAAATTCAATTCCCTAACAATATATATATATAAATATATATATATATATATATATATATTTAGAATATTTTGTCCAAAGTCTTTGATTTTAGTTGAATTTTATAATTCTAAGTTTGAAAAAGTTCAATTTTGTCGTGTAGTGAAAACAACACAGATTGACCCCGGGTAACGACTTAGAAACAGATAATTTCATAAACGTGTCTAAATGGCATCGAAAATTAAAGTTTATATTATGATGTTAGAGATAGTATATAAACTTAGTTTTTGAATGTTCGAATTGCGAAAATTTGAAAATAAGCGTTCGAAAGTCAGTAGAGGACACTGTAAGAACCCAACACCAAGTTTTTCATAAAATTAAGTTCTTAAATAGATATTGACTGTAATTCAATTTCGCTCAAAGTCTGACAAGAATTATCAAAAACGGACTTCGTTTGCCAAGATATTTTACGCTTTACGTTAAATTTTATCACATAAACTAACCAATATATATTATAATTCACCCAAATCTTCCCCTTCCCCCTTTCCTTTCGGCCGACCAAACCCAACCTCACCACCCATACCTCCAATCACATTTTAGTTCACAATATACACAATGATTAGCAGATTACTTGGAAGCCTCTTGATTATAACAACACATCATCCTATAATGCACAACTCACCACCCTAACACTCCCTTTCTCTCTATAAACCGGCCACAACACCACCACTTGACATTACACCCTCATTTCAAATTTACACACACAATAAGCTTAGTTAAGCATCTTGGATGGAAGTATATTCAATAAACAAGGATTAGGAGGCTAAGGAAAGGATTTTAAACTTGCACAACTTCTTATTCTCATACCCTTAGTAACAAAATCGAAAATCCAAGGTAACCTAGTTTAATATTGGGCATATTAGTTTATATGTATTGTTTAAAGCTTAATTATAGAGTATTTGGTGTTGAAGATACAAAGTTTGATGTGGATGTGTGCATGCATTTGTGCCGTGGGTTTGTGTGTATGTGTAAGAGATTAATTTAGTTGATACAATTCTTAGTTATGGTCTTACGGTAGCTTACTTAAAATTGTCCATATTAATTTTTTTTTAGATTGTTGAATAAGTGAGATTGGGTATTGGTTTAGAGATGAAATTAGGTGTGTTTATGGTTGAAATATTGAAAATGGGTTATGGATAAATTTACACATATGAGCCGTGGGTTTTGGTTTGGGTTGGGATTTTCATTAGTTAGCTAGTTACATGTTAGATGGTTAAATGATGATTGTTAAATTAAAAACCCGTTTAGTTGATTCACCAAACTACTTGCAAAAAAGGTTGTTATTTAATTTGTGATGATTAGATTGAAAAGTGGTATTATGATGATATGTAGAATCTTGTTAAAGTTTGACTAGTAGTCTAGAGATTATTGCCATTTGACTATTTTGATGAAAGTTGACTTAATGCACACATGGTTCAATTATTTGATTAGATTATAAAGTTGGATTCCTGTCTTACATTGATCTTGCGTGGATTGAAAATAACTAGTAACACAGGATGCCATGATTTTAATATAATGAACAAACGAGAATTTATTTGGTAAAGTTATCAATAAAGGAAACTTTTTGACTTGGTGCAAATTGTATAATAACTTGGTTTGATTAGTGAACACATGAATATATAAATAATTAATGACTTATGATTAGGATTGTATTAGTAAACACTATTGTGAAAATTGTTAAGTTGACAAGATGATTGTTATATTGCTACTTGCTAAGAATAGAAACTCTGTTAGTTAGCTAATGTAGAATCTAAGACCAAGTTGTGTAATATGTTGTTTGTATTCTCTATCAAACTAGTTGAATAAGATAAACATGAGCCATACTTTATTACATTTGAAAGCTTGAGTTGAATGAAAGTTGTTAATATAACAAATTGCTAATTATGGAAACTTTGTTGTTTAAAGTGTTAAGAATGTTATTGTTTAGATGATGATGAAATGATGAAATACGACCATGTTATGAGTTGTTATGATCTGGGAAGCTTGATGCATAAACTCCATATTGACATCTTAGAAATAGCATGCTCGTGTGTTGTTAGAGACTTGAAGTTAAGACTTGAGCATGTTTAGTTGAAAATTGGTTTAGTGTGCATATTTGGTGCTATATGATCAAACATGAATGTGATGGTGAATTACTTGTTATTATGTGTATATTTGCTGTACAAAATGGTTTGGTTTTGATATTATGACTTAAATAGCTTGTCGGTAACATTAAGGGTCAGAAAGTTCGACTTTTAACGTGAACCGACATGAATTTTCTGAACTGTTTTAAAACAACTCCTAAATCCATGAAATTATTTTATTTACCATAAGTTAAAGTATAAGAAAAAGTCAAAGATAGCAAAGCTTGAACCTACACGGTTTGTGTCACGAAAACCGACACGAAAACGTTAAAATAGACGTTTTTAAGAAACCGGTAACTAAAATAAAAACCGTATTATTTTCATTGAAAAACTAATTAAATATAGTTAAAATAATATAAAAAGTGTTTATAATAATATAAAACTCAAAGTTTTCATTTAAAGATAACCGGTTCGTTTTTAAGTGCAAACCGGCAAAACGGACCAAAATAGATTAAATTAAAGTCATGTTTATAACTAAAATAAAAACTTTTAATTTTCAAAACACTCCCGCTACTAAAAGGGTAGATTTTTATAAATTATAATATTTAACTAGATATTTTAAATAAAGCAATTATTGGTTAATTTTACTTGTTTAAAATTCTAAGTGTTTATGTATAGAATTATAAGTTAGTAATTCTATGTGTTTGTGTGCTTGTGTGATCACATAGGTTAAGGTTAAATGTAATAAATTTTTTTAACAAATTTTTCAAAACGGAACTTAGAATTAACGAACGTGTACTAATATAGGGCACGAGCTTATTAGACTTATCCCGGATATGAATGTTAGTTTTTCTCTAACGCCCCTTGTCATAATTGTTTTTATAAAATGTTTTGGGGAAAAACAATATATATATATATATATATATATATATATATTATGTTTTTGAAAACGCATTATACTTTACAAATTGTGTTATTGTGAGATGAATCAATTTGGTTACATAAACTATTAACCGAGATAAAGAAGGCACAAAAATATTGGTTGATCTATCGGGGTGACGCCCCCCATTTGCATTCGTGTTGGGTTAAAAGTGAAAATATTTTGAGTATGGTATGTTTCAAGTTATCAAGTTGGTAGTCATTCACGCGTTAGCTAGTTTACAACTAACACTTTTTGTGCAAAAAGGTAAAATGCCGGTTTTTGTTGTGTTGTACCGTGTATCGATAGGTATTGTTGTGGGGGTATAATAGCCGTACACTATTATATTCATGTGTTTTGTTTATATATAGATTGTTTAAATATATAAAATTGTTTTAATCGGGAAAAACTCACCAGCATTCGTGTTGACCCAAAAATTATTTTAACATGCTTTTCAGGTAAATGACGGTTTCGCGAGGAGAAGCGAGAAAGAGGCGTGCGTGTTTGAATAAGTGTGCGTGGGACTAAGTTGTTGTTTTTAATAATAAAAACTGTGTAAGACTATGATAATTAACTAAATATGTTTATTTTAATATTAGACATTGTATTGTTGTGATTGGCTATCGGCCACTGTCACCGCCTGAAAAAGTTTAACCTTAAGACTTCCGCTTATTATCATTATGGATTTTCGGGTTGTGATAATTAATATGGCGCACCTCTCCGAATGTGATAAATAAACACAAATGTAAATGATAAGTAGCAAGTAGTCATTCAATTGATTCACAACAAAAATATTAATAGTTTGCATTTGATAGTACAATGTAAAAATGAAGTTTGATAGAGAGTACGCATAAATCCCCAAAACGCTTGAAAACAAGTAAAATAGGGGAGTGACTACTCATCTGATTAGATAAACGAAATACAAGCGAGAATGTGAGAATATTAACCCTTCGGGATTTACTGTCAAGGATTCCTTGTTAAATAATATAATATTATGGGTTAATAATAAATGAGATAACACGTATAATGAATTTAAGATTTCGAAGTGATTTGAATTATGTCTGGGAATTGAAATGTTATGGATCGAACGATTTATTGCTACGGCTATTAATTTTGCAAAAATTAATACTATCGTTTAACATTTATTTATAAGATAATTATTTTTATTATCTAGAAAATACCATAGTTTATTCTTGATATAATGTAAAATCAATTACATAAATGAAGTAATTTAAAATAAATTGATTTAATATAAGATATACTTATAATAATAATATTTAAATAAATAATTAAATATACGAATTAATTGTTTTGATTAAATATAATATTTGAGTATATATGATATAAATATATAAATACTTTAAATTAATAATTACAACACGAATGATTTTAGATAAATAATTATAATAATAATAATAATAATAATAATAATAATAATAATATCTAAAGAAACATGCATTTTGAATTGCTAACAAAGTTTAATTATAAAAAAATTATCTAACGCGTTTTAACTATGTTTGTTATATTTTCGTTTACAAATAATACATA
This sequence comes from Bidens hawaiensis, assembly GCF_021521415.1. Classification (NCBI taxonomy): domain Eukaryota; kingdom Viridiplantae; phylum Streptophyta; class Magnoliopsida; order Asterales; family Asteraceae; genus Bidens; species Bidens hawaiensis. Next base: position 699,013 of record NW_027491071.1, on the reverse strand, counting down.
TCAGAGCCATGGATTTAAAGGGGGGTATGTGATGTGTTTCAATACTTTATTCTTAAAATTATTAATTTATTCAAAAAGAAAAATACAGTTAAAAACAGTATAAACAAGGAATATGCTATTCCGAAAAATCTTGATTGATTAAATAAATGAACAGTTCCTCGTATTAATCCAAGAGTGATATACCAAATTGAAAGTTTTGATAATTTTTTAAATTGAAAACAAGTTGTTAAAACAACTGAAGATGAGTTAGCAATGAAGAAATGATAATAAAACTCTTAAACATATTATAAGTCAAGTACAAAAAAAGATTATAATTTTATTCATGTTGGATTAGCCCAAGTAAAGACTTTTCACATTACAAGGGTTACCGGAAAGTTTTATAGCAGTATTAAGCGATGCTCGTAATCTAAATTGGAAACAATCATTAATGGGAATTATAGAAACTAGATTAGCACATGGTTCGGTATATTTTGATGTTTATCAAGACCTACATTTGTCTTTATCTGATTAAAATATAGATGATGCTTTAACTTTATATGTAAAAACTCATGGATATAATTATGCCCAGGGTTCATAAATAATTTGTATCTGTTATAGGATATACTATATGTTATTAACAATAGTATAATTGAAACAAAATAAGAAGACCAGTTAAATGGGAAGAAATAACATTCCTATAAAATTGGGTCATAAATAATAAAGCAATAAAAAATCAACCACAAATAAAACACAAGTTAAACAAACTTATAGAAACACCTAAAGGTAATATAGAAATAGAATTTGAAGATAATGAATTTAAATCAATAACACAAAGGCTTGCTAGGTAATGTAAGGCCCCGATTCCGGTGCCTCACATTGGACGTTGGATTTACTCATAAACACAGTTCTTACAAATCAAAGTTCATTAAAACTTTCGCGGAAACGTTACTTTAATCCTTTGATACAAAACATTAATCTTTTCTTTAAAACCATATCATAAAAACACCATATTTAAAACATCATTCCTTCCATTTTCAGATGCCAGCCGTTCAGTCCATGCCGTGTGCCCTCCTCATGCTAGCTCCTTAAAAATATTCACCTGCGTGCATACTAAAGTCAGCTACGCTGAGTGAGTTCTAGTTAATCAGGCATACAATACATACACATATCATACATACTTACATAACCGAAGATACGTATCCATACTTAACCAATTTCCTTTCTATCATACATACATACATACATACTATCACTTACCTCAGTACACCGAGAGTATGTTCATAGTCCACCGTCTATACATATACTCAAGGTCGTGAACACGTAAAAGGTCCGCAGTCCTTAATATGCTCACCATTTATGGTACGTGCAAGGTCCGCAGTCCTTCCCTATACCATCCTACATTAACAACACGTACAAGGTCCACCGACCTTCCCTATGTTGCAACTTAATTCATAGCACGTACGAGGTCCACAGTCCTCCCCTATGCTACCACAATACAATTACAACACGTATAAGGTCCGCAGTCCTTTCCTATGCTGGCTCCTATCTGAAGTACGTATAAGGTCCACAGTCCTTAACTAAGTTCTCATCTATCATCTATAACATGTATAAGGCCCACATTCCTTAACTATGCCATCACATGCCATGTCTATGTCTAACGAAAGTTAGAGGGATTCGCCATCCTAACTAACTACGACAGACGTAGTACTCACATACGATTACTGTACCTTCATACACTTACTTCGCATATACAATAAATACATCATAGCATAAGAACACTCTAGGCGTTCTTCACATCATTCATTTAACAATCATACTGCTTGTCGGTACGTGCAATATCCGAAGATCATTCATGCCCCGACAAGCATTCATTAATAGCGATCATATATCATCCATATATAAAATTCATATCTTTATTTACAACCTGACAGTACGCGCAATATCCGTAGATCGTTCGCGTACCATCCATCAATCATTCATATCTATCAACTATATCATATAAGGCATACACTTACCATTTAAGGTAAGTGTATTAACTAATCACATCGAGTATGCACACAGCCGGGAAACATAGCAATGAATGGGGCTAGAAACTCACCTGAATGCGGTTACGTTCGTCGTTTATGGTTATCCCTTTCTTGAGTTATGCACGACTAACTGTATAACAATTACACGTATCAATTTAACTATCACTACCCATACCGTTTTTCTAGTTTAATTATTTCCCCTCAACGAACGGGGTCCGGGGGCAGCGCCCCTGGCAGCGGGGTTGCCCCTAGCGGGGTCCAAGGGGCAGAGCCCCTGGCTGGGGTTAAGCTGCCAGGTCAGCTTGGAAAAATTTTATTTTCATTAACTGTCTTAACACATTTTCCATTAACATTTTAAATCATTTTCTAAGTTTGGCTTATTTTCTAAGCCTACGGTAATGGGCCAGTTTGTTGACTGAGGATATGGGCTTAGAGTTCATGTGGGCTTAGTTAACCCAGCCCCAACAGTCTAGTAAAGTATCCGGACCCTTCTGAGTTTAAGCCCAAACCCAACAGAAATAGGTGGAAGAGAACTATTGGCAGATAACCTAACAGAGAACTTATTACCGAAAACCTTGAAACCGAGATCCATGTTTGACCGAGAACCCTCGTATTGACCGAAAACCTTGGTTGACCGAGAACCCGGGTTTGACCGAGATCTCGACCGAAAACTCATTTTGACCGAATAACCATGTCTGATTCCTCCAGTTCTCATTTTTCTATCTTTTTCATTTCTTTCTTAGCTTAGTTAACTGTTTTATGGTTCATATAATTGGTTTTAGCCACCTTTGCTACTCATCCTAACCATTTTACATCCGTTAGCATTTCCTTATAAAGATCCAACCCTTTTTAGGTATAAAGTTTAATCCTTTATCCCGTTTTAGGTCTAAAGCTTAAAGCTTTATCGGTTTTAAACCCATTTTAGCTAGATCCTTAGCTAATGAATAGATTAATCCACTTTTATCATCAAGTTTGCAACTTTATGAAACATCTAGACCCGATCTACTCTAGGGTTAAGTTTCATAACAAACCGTTCATAAAAACGTAAGCTTTAAGGTCAAGAACGTACCTTTACGTTTTCGTTAGGTCACACGGTTATCTTGGTTATGAACTTATCTAGTATCTTGCCTAAATATCCAAGCTTTACAAGAATCAAGGCTCGGATTTTGGTCTTTGATCTTCCTCTTACTCACGGCCGCATATGGTGGTGTTTATGTGTGTGTTTTATGGTGTGGAGAGAATAAGATGGAAAATATGGATGGAAATGGAAAGGATTAGGGTTTAAGGGGTATTTATACTCCCTTAAGCCCATGGACTCAAAGCCCATCTTTCCTTTTTGGTCCATAATTAATCTCATCTAAATAGCCTACTTACTCTTTCATATTTTATTATTATTGTTCCACTAACTCACTTATTTCACCCTACGCAGTTAATATATTAATTAATATTCTAGAAAGTTCGGGATGTTACAAGTCATCCTCTACTAAGTTCTATATATCACCTCAGGATTATAAAGTAGAATTTCCTGAACCTTCTAGGGCTTCTACTTCTCAAATAAAACCCAATAGAACAGATAATCTAAATATTAACCATGATAATTTAGTCTTATGCGTCTATCACCAGCAAGTCAGAGAGGAAGATACCGTCTCTCAAATGAGTTTTAACTTATGATGGAAGACAAAATATTAGATTTTAGTCCTGGAGTTGCTATTAGAAAGCAGATATGTGAGAAATATAAAAGAGAAGTGAAAACCTTTTATAAAATGGTTTATAGAATCATTTCCAAGAGACAAAAGAATAAGACTAGGAAATGAATTTTATAATTTTACAATAAATTATAGAATTATCGGTTTTTTTTATAAACAAGTATTCACAAAAATATGTGTATAATACAAAACAATTATAAATTAACTACATGAACAATGTTAAATAAATATTTCCTGCCCCCCCAAAGACTTTGAAATGAAAAGAAAAAATGAAGAAATATATTTATTTCTCTGCTTTTAAAAAGGCAATGACCAATGAATCTCTACAGGCAACTATCCTTCATATCAACCAATTAATAAAGCAAAATAATTATACAAATCTATGTTTTATAAATTTATCAGATTTCCTCCAAGAAACAAATAATAAGATAGAAAAATTCATTTCAGGCGATAAAGAAGAGAGGGACACAAGTAATTCAAAAGATAATAGCCTTATAAAGATCCAACATACATTTCAACCTCCCCCAGAAATAAAAGATTATAAATTAAAACCAACAAACCAATTAATGGAAGTTTTAAAAGAAAATTTTTCCAAATTAGAATTGAATACTTTGGAAGAAGAAAACATGAGTGATGAAACTTTCGAAGCTTATACAATAGATTTCATAAATAGAATGGACGGAAGAAAAAGACCAGAGTACTATAATACAAAATTTGCTAATAAACCAAGACAAAAAATGTTTTATTACCCTAGACCCACCTCTCAAGATGTTTTTCATGGAAAAACAAGAATATGAAATTACCGATTCTTATAATGGAAAGTCCGTATATGAATGGACTTAGATGGCTATTTAGATAGGCAAATATACATGATGACACATTGAATGATGATGTACGCTACAATAGCAAAAAATAATCAGAACCATGATAGTACTTGTTTTGGTCAAAAATTGGCTAAGGATATTATTGTAACCAAATTAGTTTTGTGAGGTTTAGTGCTATGATAACAATAATGATTGTGTATATGGAATAAGGGTGAACACCGTGATTTGTTGCGAGGAAAAACCCCTTAACTACATGAACAAGTCTTCCAGCCGTTATATCTATCAAACACAACACCATTCAAACACAATCATTAGTAAACAAATAATACCGAGAACCCTTGATCCTCATAACCTGGAGATTATCCCAAGGATAATTGATCCATTAATTATTCAAGGATAGAGAATCCACAACATATATTCTATGCCCTAACATTTGCCCCCAAAATGGCGGGTGATTGTGTAACACAGTTGTCATTTTGAAATTTGAAACCCTGCAAAAAGTAGATGATTAGACGGGTGTCACCGATAATTATGATCAAAACCCTTATTATCAACTAGATCCGCCTATATATGTGATCCCTTCAAGCCTTTTATAAATACATAATCCAGCCGTCAATCAGGTATCCTTCTCCTTCTCTCTATTTTTATAATATTCTCCTAAAGATGTTTGTCTCTTCTTCTTGTTCTCCCTCTAATCATCCCGACCAGTCCGACGACTCCGAGTTATCGGAGATGCAACCTCAGAACCTCATTGCCAATCCGTCCATCGAGATTCTGCAAGTTTACCGACCCCGAAATTGATAAATTCTGGCCATTGTTCCCACCGGAAACCGTTTTCAAACCATACGATTCCACAGTCCGATGTGACGTTTATTCAGAACCTCATTGCCAATCCGTTACCTCCTTTCACACAAAGTTTCTTCGAATCTACCGTCATGTCGTATATTCAGGCCATGCCCATGATTTGGAGGGTTTTAGGCACCATTGAAAGAATTATTGAGGAAGAAAAGATCGATTTTGGCATTCAAGAGCTATCTCATCTTTATATCCTAAATACCCACGGTTAGAACCGGTTTTTGCTGAAATCCAAACCTTGACAACCCAATCCAATTTCTAAAGTAACCCTGAAAGATTCTTTCTGGAGGAATTAGTTCTTCTTTGTGAATTGAAACTCCATACCTGGTGGGGCTGATTTACCTCTAACATGGGTTAAGAAGGGTAGGATCCTGGATCCTTAACAGCGAAACAATCTATAGAATCTGGTGGTTTGGTACGTCTACCATAAATCATACAATCCTCCATATAGCCGAAGACAACGAAATTGTCAGCCACTAAGCGTGTACTGATCCCACTGCCCCGGACTATATGTTGGATAGCGTGCGCTCCAGGCGAGAGTGTAGAAACTCTAATTTATATGAAAGGTGAAAACCTTTAAACCTTGGAATATGACCATCGGGGTTCATACCTTAAACGTAGGCTATTCCAAAGGAAATAGTAAGATACCTTTAATGCAAAGGAGAGGTGGCCAACCTCTTGATTATTGAACATCTTACTACTAGCCTGCATTGTTACTTAAAACTTGGAAATAACAAATGTTAAGAATATGTTATCCTTAAACTAATAAAAACCTTAAATGAATAAGTGATCAAATAGATATTACCAATTTCAGGATCCTTGATCCTTTAAGGATACTCGATCCTCAGAGGACACTTGATCCTGATCAGAAAAAGTACTTCTTAAGGTGGATAGCATTCCATGCTCTTGGTAACATATTGCCTTCCATAGTGAGCAAATGATATGCCCCTTTCCTGCTTCCAATTCGATCACGTAAGGGCCTTCCCACTTGGGTGCTAGCTTTTCATCAGCTGGATTGGTTGTATTCTTGAATGCTTTCCTCAAGATCAAATATCCTTCTTGAAATCTTCTGATCCTTGTATTTTTATTGTATGCCCCAGATACCCTTTGTTGGTATGTTGCCATTCTGATCTGGGCTAGGTCTCTGAGTTCTTCAACAGTATCCAAGTCTTCGAGAAGGATTTCTTTACTGGCCTCAGGATCACGGATGCTTGTTCTGGCCATAGGAACCACTATCTCTGTAGGGATTACTGCTTCTGATCCAAACACGAATGAGAAGGGTGTTTGGCCTGTTGCATTCTTGGGTGTTGTCCTGTCAGCCCAAAGAACATAAGGTAGCTCTTCAGCCCACTTACCTTTCTTGGATCCTAGTTTCTTCTTCAAATTGTTGATGATTATTTTGTTACTTGATTCCGCCTGACCATTAGCTTGGGGATGAACCTGTGTAGAAGTAATCATCTTGATGCCTCAACTATCACAAAAGTTAGTGGTTCTTTTCCCGATAAATTACGAACCATTGTCACAAATAATTTCTCAAGGATGCCAAATCTAGTAAAAATATTTATTTTAATGAAAGATATCACCTCTTTTTCGTGGACTTGAACAAAAGATTCATCTTCTATCCATTTTGAAAAGTATTCAGTCATTGCAAGCATGAATACTTTTCCATCTAGTGCCTTTGGCAGTTTTCCAGCAATATCCATTCCCCATTTAATGAAAGGCCATGAAGAGGATATAGGATACATCGGTTCTGCTGGTTGATGAAGAATGTTTGCATGCCTTTGACATGCATCACACTTCTTTGAATACTCCATGGCGTCTCTCTTCATGGTTGGCCAGAAGTATCCTGTTCTTAGAATCCTAGAAAGGAGAGCTCTAGCTCCAGTGTGATAACCAGAATCTCTTTCATGAAAGTCTTTGAGCACCTCTTGAATTTCAGGATCCTCGATACACCTCAAGTATGGACCTGTAAGAGATTTCCTATACAGAATATCATGTAATAAAATGTATTGTGATACCTTTAGTTTGAAGGACTTCGGATTCTCTGTGGCTGGAATTTCTCCATCTTGGTTGTATTTTTTGATTGGGAGGATCCATGATCCTTGAGTGTTTGAGGATAAGGGATCCCAAAGTACAATTTGTTTGTCAGTTGTTATCTCCCCAACTTCTTATTCTCCTATTGCTGGCGAGAGTATATGGATGATTGGGATCTTCGTATCTTTTAGAATTTTCATAGATGAGGCTAAATTCCCAAAGCATCTGCCGCAGCATTCTCTTCCTTTGGTACCTGATCAATACTAAACAATTCGAACGATTTTGCTAATTCCTTCACAACATCTAGATATTTGATTAGTTTTTCACCTTTAGCAGCATATGAGCCATTAAAGTGGTTAGCTATCAACAATGAATCTATATATACTTGAAGATACCTGATCCTCAAGCATTTAGCTAAATGCAAACTTGCGATCAGAGCTTCATATTCTGCCTCATTATTTATTGCTTGGAACTCACAGGCTATAGACTGGAGTAATATGTCCCCTTGTGGCGATTTCAGTAGGATACCCACTCCTGTTCCTCTTAAATTGGATGCTCCATCTGTGAAGAGGATCCAAGGATCCTTGGTTTCTTCTAGTTGCTGGACTTCTAAATCAGCTTCCTTTTGCATGTCACTGCTGAAATCAACCACAAAGTCTGCCAGTGCTTGCGATTTAATGGCTGTTATGGGCTCATATTGAATATCATTTGCACTCAGCTTCATAGCCCATTTGGCCATCCTTCCTGACAATTCTGGTTTTCTAAGCACATTCTTAACAGGATAATTAGTTCTCAAAATAATAGTATGCGTTTCAAAGTAATGTCTCAATTTAGTAGAAGCCATATAAGTGCATAAATTAATTTTTCTAAATGAGAATACCTGGCTTCCGCATCTAAAAGACTTTTACTTACATAATAAACGGGATGTTGTTCACCTTCGTGATCCTTCACGAGGACAACACTTACTGCATTTCCTGAAACAACTAGGTATAGATATAAGGATTCTCCATCCACATGCTTCATCAAAGATGGTGATGAGGATAAGTAATCCTTTAAGGCTTTAAGTGCAACTTCATGCTTCTCCGTCCACTCGAACTTCTTATTTTTCCTAAGGATGTCATAGAAGTCTTTGCAAATCTTTAGTATTCACAGGAGACTTCAAGTTGATGATGGCCTCTATATGTTCGGGGCTCGCTTCTATTCCTCTTTTGGTCACCATGTATCCTAGGAACTTTCCGGCTTTAACACCAAAATGACATTTTGATGGATTTAACTTCATATTGTACTGATCTAGGATATTGAAAGCTTCTTCTAGATCTCTGAGGTGTTCCTCTGCCCTTTTTGATTTTACCACCATGTCATCTATGTAGACCTTCATAGTCTTGCCTAATTGATCCTTGAACATCATGTTGACTAATTTTTGATATGTTGCCCCTGCATTTCTTAGTCCAAATGGCATAGCAATATAACAGTATATGCTGGTAGGAGTCATGAATGATGTATCCTCTTGATCAGATGGTTCCATCTGAATTTGTTGAAATCCAGAGGAGGCATCCATAAAGGTGAGCATCTCATGTCCTACCGTTGCATCCACCATGGAATCTATATGTGGTAATGGGAAAGGATCCTTGGAGCATGCCTTGTTTAAATCAGTAAAATCGACACACACCCTCCACTTTCCATTCTTTTTAGAAACAACAACCACATTAGCTAACCATCGAGGATACTTAACCTCTCTGATCATACCGGCCTTAAGAAGTTTTTCAACTTCTTCTTGTATGATCGTGTCACACCCCCAAATTTCCACTAACGGAGTTTTACCGTAAGGCGGGTGACAAACCTGGATCCGAACACATTAATCACACCAAACGACATCTACATGGTCATAAAAGTTTTAACAAATCAAAATAAAATGTTCAGAGTACTTAAGTGCTAGTGCGGAAGCTAAACAAAGTGCGGGAGCCATCTCCCAAACAAGTTTAAATAATTCATGGCGCTACAAGCGCAAAACCAATATCAAATAATTGTTTTCAACTTAAACCAATGCGAGTCCATGCATGCAATGTTATCCTAATCCAAGTGCTTGCTAGTGACCTGAGGAAAACATACTAAAAAGAGTCAAAACATATGGTTGGTGAGTTCACAGGTTTTCAAAGTAAGTTATGCTCTATCAGTTCATAAACATGTATAAATAAAAGTGGCCCATGGTTAACTACACTTAGTTAACTCGTTGCCGCATAGTGTTATGTTTCCATCACGACCGAAGCTGACTAGTTATTGCCTCAAGTCAAGTATTGCCAAAACTTAACAATGTTTGGTCAAAGTTACACCCCGTTCGACCTCCAGTCGAGAATAATGCAGGGTGGGGTTTGTCAAACCCAATAGTACTATTTAAATTTACCACGCCAGTTAACCTTAGTTAACGGTCCGATGTTTGTGAGGACTTTCCATGGCAAAGAAACACTACGTTATAAGAAACCAAACTGTTGTGTAAAGATTTAGAGCAAGTAAAGTAAAACAGTTTTGCATGTTTCCTCTCCCAAAGGAAAGGTATAAAAGTGGGGCCGTAAACTCACCTTGTTGGTGCTTCGGGTATTACACAAATCCGACCGATGTAAATGCGTCACGTGCTAAGACCCTAAAAATGCAAGTACATAAGTAACTTGTGGGATGGTTCCTAGAACCACTAGTATCCAACAATCTCCCATTGTTTTTAAAAAGACTTTTGACCAAAGTTTGACTTTTGTTGACTTTGACTAAAGTTGACTTTGACTAAAGTTTTGACCTTTGACTAAAATATTGACCTTTGACTAAAATATTGACCTTTGACTAAAAGGTTGGACTTAGAATGTTTACCTTATAATTCTAGTCACACTTAATCAATCATCAAGTATACACACTTAGCCATATTCCTTGCAATTCTTTGATCAATACACTTTCACAATATCACAAGCAAGACTAACTATTTAGTCAACTAGTTCTAAGTTTACTTAAAAAGTCAAAGTTCTAATTTACCACAACTAACATATCACAATTTGCAATCATCTCAATTCAACCAACACCTTTATCACCTTTAACAATTTATACCACCTAAACCGATTTTTCTCATCAATCAAAACTCACAATTAAATTACCAAATAAATCACACATGTACACATCAGTATTAGATTCAACATATATTTTTATCACAATTTTTGGATTTACCAATTCGTCCAGAATATTCATATACTACAACAACATGATTTATATTTCTACAACAACACAGCAGTAATCAAAAATTTGTCAAAAATTCCATATTTGTCCAATTGATGCAAAACCAATTGGACTAGATTCCTAATTCAATTTACAACATCCTAGAAGTAGAATTATATCCATATCTAGTTTTATCATCAAGTTATGAAATTTACAACTCAACTCAGAATTATTTTCTCTAATTTAGATTTGCATCCTGATTTTGTAAATTAATAAAAAGTATTCAAACAGTGTCCCAAAATTAAGATTTCGGACTTTCTGAAAACTAGATTCAAAGTACATGTTCATAGAATCTAAAATCGATCAAAAACTCAAACATATCATCAAGTTATCAACAATCCAAATCCGTAACATCTAATCTGCCAATAAACAGTTTTAACCACAATCAACTACAAATCACAACTTTTCTATCCTTTGATTCAACAATCATCAAGAAACATTCCTGCTAAATCAAATTTCATGTCTTATTTTTATCCATTTGATTTCATAATAAGAACACAAGTATTTATAAAGGACTCAAAATATTAATCAAGACTCATACAAAAATCCTTTTTATTTGTCAAACTTTGATCATCCCCTTTCATGATCCAACCATTTGGATACAAGGTTCATATGAATTAAAAGAAAAAGAAACATATAAACATAATAATATACTCACTTTGCTTGATCAAATGCTTAAACCCTTGTTTACTAAAAATCACCAACTTGTTTGTTTTGAAGATGATACTTGAAGATGATTGTTTGTATGAAAGAAAAAGAGAGTATGTGTGTGTGTGTGAGTATCACGGCCAAAGAGAGATGAAAAGGGAAAGGAAAAGGTGTTGGCATCCAATAGTTGTAACCTCCTTGTTATTAACAACTCCTTTATGATTGATTTAATGAATATGATACTTAGGTTATCTTTTATTTATTTATTTGTGACATGGTACGTAATTTAATAAACATTTCCTATGTAACATAAACTAAGGTTCCATTTAAATAATAAACATGTTACATGACATACAATATAACCTATTTAATCATTTAGCTTACTTACAATCACATCATCATGTAATAACCATAATATAACATATTAATCACATAGCACATTATACTTATCATACATGTTATATGACATGTTTATTATAACATGCAAGACGAGTTTATTATCCTAGTTATAATTAGTCACTTATCCTTGTTTAAGTCACCAATGACACGTTGACTTAAATATACGCATACATGACATCACATGTACAAGAGTTCATACTCATAGTTAACAGAACTAACTGAGTTTACTGACACAGTCAACAGGATTTAACTGGGTTTAGTTAACAGAGTTAACCTGAAATTTGCAATTGTCACAGATCGCGTTCCTCTCAGGAGCGAATTTCTTTCTCTTTCGATGGATGGGTTTAACATATAAATCAAGGCCTAACTTGTTAGTAATTACCTCCTTAGAAATACCTGTCATGTCTGAATGTTTGAAGGGAAACGTGGACTTTCTTCGCTTTAGGAAGGATATTATATCCTACTCGATCTCACTAGGGATACTGGATCCTAGTAACACTTTCACATCTGGATCCTCGGGATCCAAGGACACCTCCTTTATGTCTTTCTCTCGAGCTTCCAGCACGTCCCTAGGATGTTGTTGTGGTTGCTATGCTATCGTCTGTTTAGCTGTTGGCTTCATGGATGAAGAATAGTAATTCTTGGCTTCAACTTGGTCACCATGTATCCTTACTACTCCCCAAGGAGTCGGAAGTTTAATGCATTGATGTTAAGTTGAGGCCACTGACTTTATCTCATGTAGCTAAGGCCTGCCCAAAATAACATTGACAAGATAGGTTATCAATAACACACAATTTCTGGTAATAATTTAACCATTCGATGTATATTGGGAGTTTGATGTCCACCAATGTTTTCTTGGTTTCACCACTGAAACCAACTAACACCGATGTCCTAGGGATGATCTCAGGGTCCGGGCTATTCATCTTCTGAAGTACATCGTGCTGGATGATATTGACCGAGCTTCCACCATCGACTAGGATCCTGCGAACATAATGGTTAGCAATAAACAGAGTAACAATCAAACCGTCATAATGTGAATCCTGGATGTTTGATTTATCTTCTTCATCGAAGAAGATCATTTTTTCAGTCGTCAAAGTGGTGGATATGACTGGTCGTTATCTATTCTCCAACTTGGTCTTTTGGCGTGCCTTTTTGCTGAAGAGAAAGAAGTGTCGCATATATCTGAGCCAGCGGAGATGAACTTGATTACTTGAGCATCCAGTGGAGGTGGAGTTGCTTTTTGAGGAACCTCTTCAGGATCTTGGATCCTTTACTTTTTTCTCCCTAACAGTTCCTTAAAATCGCCCTTGCTTGGGAGGTATCCAATTTCCCTCCTCAAACCGATGTAATCGTCCGTCATATGGCTAAATTCATCATGGAAGGCGCACCATTTGGATTTGTCTCTAAAGGTTGTTGACTTCTCATTCTGTCGGGGCCACCTTGCATTCTCTCCTAGATCCTTCATGGCACAAATCAATCCATGAGTATCCACAGAGAAGCGGTATTCTGCGATGCTAGGATAATCTTCATTATCATCTCCTTCTTCAACCGCTCGGACATTTTGATAGTTGAATTTTGAGTATGGCTTCGAGTTGTTGTTTTTGAATGAGGATCCTTGCTTCTTGTTAGGAGATTCTTGCTTCGTTTGAGCCTCCAACCGTTCTTGGATCCTTTTGTCATCTTCCAACCGTATGAACCTCAATGCTCTGTTCCTTACTTCATCTAAAGATCTATAAGGGGTCATCACAAGATCATCATAAAAAGGGGAGCCCCTTTGAAGTCCCATCTTGAAGGCTTCAACAGCAGTAGCCATATCAAGATTTGGGATTTCTAGGGCTTCCCTGCCAAACCTTGTAACAAAATCCTTAAGGGATTCATCATTAGGTTGGATAACTTGGGATAAATCACTAGTTAACTTCTTAAATTTCCTACTACATGAAAATTGACTGTTGAACAAGTTAACTAAATGAGAAAATGAAGTAACAGAGTAAGGAGGGAGACTTAGCAGCCATTTGAGTGCAGATCCTGTTAATGTGGATCCGAAACCCTTGCACAGGCAAGCCTCCTTGAGCCTCTTAAAAATTGAATTGATTTCCATCCTTTCCCTGTATTGAACGACATTCTCCTCAGGATCAAAGGTCTCATCATAAGTCTTCATGTTGGGGGTCTGAAATAGCTTAGGGATTTATGCATCACAGAATGGTGGAGCAAATCTGGACAATTTGTGGATTCCCTTCGGTATCTCAGGGATTGGACGGATCACCCCTGGGACGCTGGATATCATATCCTTAAGTTTCTACAGTTCCTTAGCCATGGCTTGGTTGATACCTGCATCTTGCATGGAACCACGGTTAGCATTCAAGGATATAGAATCATGCGTGTTACCTCTTTGTTGTGTAAAGGTTGGCATTCCAGAAGAGTGGCTGAGGTAAGAAGCGTCTGCTACAGGAGTTGGTCCACCAGAAGGTATAGTCTGAATGGGGATTATATCTCCTTTCTGGACCTTAGAGGACTATTGATATTGAACCCCTGAGAATCCTTGATCCTGGAAGAAGGATCCTTGATTGTGGACGAAGGATCCTTGTGGTTGAGAGTTGAAGGATCCTTGAAGATAAAATCCAGAGGATCCTGGTTGAAGGATCGATGGTCCTTGCTGAAACGTTGAGGATCCTTGAGCTGGTTGACCCATGGACCCTGGTGAAGGATAGATGATCCTTGCTAAAAAACTGAGGATCCTTAAGCTAGCAGACCCATGGACCTCGGTTGAAGGATAGGTGATCCTTGCGCAAGTTGAGCCAAGGATCCTGGAGTGGTAAAATCCAACATCCTAGGCATTAGAGGAGTCTGATCCTCTGCCGGCCTCTTAGTCCTCTTGAGGTCTTCTACCTCCCGAAGGATCTTCTGGTTAGTCTTGTTTTGCTGCTCCATGTATGCTTTGACCTGTGAAAACATAGCAGAAACATCATTGTTAGTATTAACCACCGAAGTGGTAGTAGTAGTTTTCGAGCTCTGGAAGACTGGTAGTTGTGTCTTGTTTCCAACAGTAGTAGCCCTTGGGGCTCCCGTCAATAGAGGAAGCATCGGTGGCAAAGTTCATGGTGAAAGAGAAATCGAAGATGGCATGGTTGATGAAGAGAAGGTTGATTGAGAGGCCAATGAAAGTGAAATGGGTATGAAAGGTTGAATATTGATGAGAAATATTATGGATTATAGCACCAATTGCCCCACAATGGGCGCCAAATTGGTTTGGTCAAAAATCGACTAAGATATTGTAACCAAATTAGTTTTGTGAGGTTTAGTGTTATGATAACAATAATGATTATGTAAACGGAATAAGGGTGAACACCGTGATTTGTTGCGAGGAAAAACCTCTTGATCTTGATTAGATCAAAGGAAAAAAACCCCGGGTGATGACAAATCGTCTATCACCACTTTATTAATATCAAAATCGGGTTACAATGGGTGGAGTTTTTGATCAACGAATACAATGAAGCTAAGTGTGTGTGGTTACAGAGAATTCTGAGCTATTGTCTACGAGTGTAAGCTGGTAAGTATCTTAAACCTAGTTGATCATAACTCGTTTATAAACAATAATCACAACTAACTATAATTCCTATAATCACGCCACTCTTCCCACTAGCTGTTCCATCTCTTTTGACCACGTGTGGGAGTCGTCCAGTAGCATAAAAAAAGGATGACCAAGTCATCCAGCCGTTATATCTATCAAGCACAACACCATTCAACACAATCATTAATAAACAAATAATACCAAGAATCCTTGATCCTTCATAACTGGAGCATATCCCAAGGACAATTGATCCATAAATTATTCAAGGATAGAGAATCCACAACATAAATTCTATGCCCTAACAGTACTGTATGCAAAATGATAATTGCAGGGTTTACAGGACAATTAAAAGGTTGGTGGGATAATTATATCAAACCCGAAAATCAATCCCATATTTATAGTCATATTAATCAGAAGAGGACCAGAATGTTTCTGATACATTTTACACTTTAATACTCACAATTATAGAACATTTTATTGGAAGATGGTCAGATAATTCTGAAAATATAAGAACTTTGTTAAATGGTCTAAAGATGTACTACCCTGACATCATTCAGGTGGTACAAATATGTTTTGTTAAGAAGGGTTTATGAAGTCCCAGAGAATAACAGTTCTTATTGGAAGTCAAAATTTATTGATGGACTTCCACCTTATTTGTCAAAAGTGTAAGAAAAACTCTTAGAGGAGATAATATTCAAATCCCTTATGATAATTAAACTTATGGAAGCCTCATAGGAGTTTGCATTCAAGAAGAAATAGCCTTATGAAATGAACTAAAACTGAACCACCAAATAAAAAAAAAACAAAATATAACAAAAAAAAAGACAACTAGGTCAATTTTGTGATCAATTTGGAATGGAATGTAAAATAGAAAACAGAGAACAAAGTACTTATAAAAATTATAAATAGGCTTCTAGAGAAAAAATTCTTCGGCTAAAAGTAGAGAAAATCATTATAGAAGGAAGACGAAAAGAAAAGAAGAATGGACCCCGACATGTTATATATGTAAGAAGAAGGGTCATACACCAAATAGATGTTACCAGAGAAAGAGCATGAAAAAAAATTAATATCCTAAATATAGAGGAAGATATTAAAGAAGAATTATGTAGAATTCTTGAAATAGAAGAATCTACAGACTATGATTCTGAACCAACTTCGAGTCCTTAAACTGTGAAAATTGTTGTAAAAATGAAAAGTTGGATGATGAGATTTATAAAATCATATCCCAGTTCCAAGATAATGACATTAATGAAAGCGATCTTAATGTTATAAACAGTAAAACTCTAGAAGACATTCTCAAAAGAATAAAAGATCCCAAAAAAAGATAAAAATTCTTGATACAATTTATCAAGAAGATGAAAATAAAAATGATATTGTAAAAAAGAACCCGAAGGTACTTATACTATGAAACAAGTTCATGATAAATTATAATAAGAAACACAACTCTTCAACTCCTGAAGATTTAAAGGTCGAAGTCACAAAATTAAAAGGGGAGATAATAAATATAAAAAAAACAGAGTCATGACTTTGAAAAAAGGATCTTAAATCTTGAAAAAACCAGTTTTTGTAATACTATAGGAGAAATTCAACTAAATCTTATACTTATTCAGAAATATTCCATCCTGCTAATGAAGAAGATGAATATATTCATACTATAGAAAATATTATTTCACAAAAATGGCTAGTAAAAAGAACTTTATTAATTGAGAACAATTTTAAAATGGAATTTATCGTCGTAATAGATTTAAGTGCTAACTTAAATTTTCTAAGGGAAGGACTTATACCCACAAAATACTTTGAAAAAACCACACATATTCTTCGAACAGCAAATCACCAAGATACGGGAGTAAAATATAAACTTCCAAAAGAAAAAATAAGCAACAATGGAGAATGTATTGCTACTTCGTTTTTACTAGTTAAGAACATCTAATGAAGTTGTCATAGGAACTCCATTCTTATCAAATATATTCCCATTAAAGGAAGTTAATATAAAGGGATTCATAGCAACTTATAAGGGAAAACCCTTTACTTTGAGTGTATAACTCAACCCATTGAGAAAATGATAAATGAAATATTAATCCAGGCAAAGACCAGGCAAAATAATTTTCTTAAAGAAGAAATAAATATTCATACAATTGAAAAAAGTTTAAAAAATCCAAAATTATTATAAGAAATTGAGCTCTTAAAGAGCCAATTCACAGATTACGTATGTAATGATCATCCAAATACCTTTTGGGACAGAAAACAACATATAGTTTCTCTCTCGTACGAAGAAGATTTTCATGAAAGTAATGTTCCAACAAAAGTAAGGCCATGTCAAATGAACTCTGAATATTTGGACTTACGAAAAAAAGATATATCTTCACTTCAACTAAATGGATTGATACATCCCTCAAAATCTCATTGGTCATGCACTGCCTTTTATGTAAATAAGCATTCTGAAAAGGAAAGAGGTGTGCCAAGATTAGTAATAAATTATAAGCCTCTTAATAAGGTACTAAAATGGATCAGATATCCAATTCCAAACAAAAGAGATTTGTTAGACAGATTGTATGATTCATTAATCTTTTCAAAATTTGTTTAAAATTTGGGTACCGGCAAATTCAAATTGACCAAAAGGATAGATATAAAACGGCTTTTAATGTTCCTTTTGACCAATATGAGTGGAATTTTATGTCTTTCGGTCTTAAAAATGTGTCTTCAGAATTTCAAAAAATTATGAATGATATAATTATTCCTTTTACAATCTTTATAATTGTTAACATAGATGATATCTTAGTATTTTCAAAAGACATTAAGACTCATTCCAAACGTTCAAATTTATTTAAATAAAACATTATAAAAAATGGACTAGTTATTTCTCGTTAAAAAATGATGTTATTCCAAATAAATGTTAGGGTTTTAGAACATATGATTGAAAAAAGGAAAATAATTTCTGTTTTGGATAAAATTTGACTAAGGATAATATATCCAAATCTGTTTAGTGAGGTATAGTGCTAACACGACAATAGCGAGTATATAATCGTAATATTGATGAACACAATGATTTGATCACGAGGGAAAAAACCCTTGATTATGATAATCTTACTTCGGTCAAAAACTAACAAGGTAGTCTTTGGTTGAATTGCTTCGGTCAAAGATTAACAAGGTAATCTTTGGTCGGATGGTACGTGATTATTATAACCTCCGGCACAAAAAACCCTCGGACGGTGAAAACTATCACTGTCGACTTTATTAATGATAAAAGGTGGTTACAAGTGTTGTGGAGTTGTTGATCAACGAATGCTATGTGTGAATACAAAATATCTTAGCAGCTAGAATACATGAGTTTGTGTGTTCTAATGTTAATCCCAACTCAGTTTATAAAGAAAATATTATTAACAACAATTCCTAATAATCCGCAAGTCCTCCACTAGCCGCTCCCCATTACTTTGACCACGTGCCACAAGAGTCCAGTAGCGAAATAAGTGGAAGAACAAGTCTAAGAGCCGTTGTTGACAATTAAACATCAATATTCACGAAGTTTTCCTTTAGTAGTTAAGTTCAATGACGATCTTGGATCCATACTCCAGCTAGAGAATACTCCATGAGGATAATTGATGCAAGCACGCCTTAAAATTGTTATACCTGTCTTACACATCACCATACTAAACGCAATCATTAGTAAACAAATAATACCGAGGATCATTGATCCTTTATAACCTGTTACATATCTCAAGGATAATCAATCCATAAGATAGTTAAGGATTAAGGATCCTCAGCAAAAAATTCATGCCCTAACAATTGCCCCCACAATGGCGGGTGATTGTGTAAAACAGCTGTCATTTTAAATTTCAAAATCCCTGCAAAAACTGATAGATGGGACGGTTTTGCCAGAAATATTTACCATTTAGCCCCCGAGTTAATAATAACCGTCTATATATGCTGCCCTATATCTTTGATTATAACCATACCTTCAGCCGACGCATCATGTATCCTTCTTACCCTTTTCTTTAATTTCTTTAATAATGTCTACTACTTCATCTTCTTCTTCTCCGTCTCCCTCTAAACCTTCTGAACAAACCTCTGATAACTCCGACTTGTCGGAAATGGAACCACAATGCCACATAGCCAACCCGTCTACCGAGATTTGTAAACTCACAGATCCCGAGATAGATGAATTCTGCTCGTTGTTCCCTCCGAAAACCCTATTCCGACTTTACGAATCCAGCGTCCGCTGCGATGCGCATTCCAAAGTCTGGGTGTGTTTTCCAGCGACTCCATTCCTGATCGGCTACAAGTATCCTTTTCCTCCTTGCACTCAAAAGTTTCTTTGATTCCACCGGTATATCCCATATACAGGCTATGCCTATGGTTTGGAGGGTCCTTATCACTATCGAGAGAATCATCGAAGAGCAAGAGATTGATTTTGGTCTTCCAGAGTTATCACACCTGTACACCCTTACTACCCACGGTCCTGCCCGATTTATCTTCAAATCTAAGCCTCGACAACCTCACCCAATACTAAAAGCCACTTTAATTGATTCCTTGTGGAGGAATCAGTTTTTCTTTGTAAAACGTGACTTAATACCAGGAGGGATTGAACTTCCTTCAAAATGGGTTTGAAAGGGTAGGATCCTAGATGTAGGATCCTTGATGCTTTAACTTTAATTCTGAATTTTCCTTTTTGTTTGCAGTTGACAACTTTGCTTCTTTGGGCAAGTTACATGGCACAGAAGAAAAGACAAAATGGTTCCTAGCACTGGATACCGAGGTTAGAACTTTTCAAGCACGTTTTGTGGAAGCTTTTTGTGATATCTCTTCAAGTTCCAACATGTAAAGTAAGTCAATAATTTTAAGATAAATAAAATTAGAATAAGAAAACTTATCTATTAACTTTTTCCTTTTCAGGCGCCAAGAAATCTCAGAATTTCAGCTAGCAGGTTTTCCTTGGAAGATATTGATTGCATGGTCACCTCTCCGGACATCAAGAAAGAAGCCTCGAAAGCAGCAACAAGTTCCGAGCCTAAGACTGCTACGACCAGAGCCAAGTCTGCAGCATCTAAGAGGAAAAGGTCCTCTGATCCCGAGACTCACTACGACATGGTCCTGAATGTAAGTATCCCTTATCCTGTATTATCGCTATTAAGGATCCAATATCCTTGTAACTTATACTTCTTTGTTGATGATAGGTTATGAATTCTTTCAAAGAGCATTATGAAAAGATCATCAGTCAGATGAGTGAGAAGCTGTCAGGACTAGGGAAGGCCGTGGTTGCCAAGGATAAGGCCATGATCCAACTTTCCAAGGACAAAAAGCAGTTGGAGGATCAGTTATCCTTAGCGGAGACCCAGCACCAAGAAGCTGTGAAGCAGACTACTGAGGAGGCCAAGATGTGGGCCGCTAGGTCGGTCTTCCAAGCACGGTTCAAGATGGCAAAGGAGGCCAGCGAATCTGCTTTCGATAAGGCGACCTAGGATGTGAACAAATGGAAGTCTGCTCTGGAAGCTCTTGGAGATGAAGAAGATGAGGAGATGGCTGAGGAAAATGAGGTTGGGACTAGTGGCGTCAAGGAGGTGACTGAAGCTGGTGAGGGAGAAGGTGCTGCAGAGGGTGAAGATGCAGCGTAGGTGGGCGATGAAGGATAAAGAAGACAAGGCCTGAGCCCACTTTTTTATTTTGTGTTGATGTTTTTCTGAATAATTATCTTGGTTTGTAATAAACAGTAGTAACTAGGGTAAATGATCCATGATCCTTAAGACAATTTGCGGGGTTGACGAAGGTGGAGGGATCCTCTGTTTGTGGGGATGAAGCCTTTGTTGCCCCTGTTTTTAATTTTCCTGCACTCATGAACAGTTAGTAGTACTTACTTAACCCAGATGGATGGTCCATCTTTTGCATGGTGAATTCCGGATTAAGAATTTTAGATAAGTCCTGGTGGCTTATTTTAATTAATATAAATCTTTTGACCATTTGCCTGTTGTTTCTTTAAAAGTTTGTTTTAAGTAACTTTAGCATTATTGGTAATTTTAAAAATGAACTTAAGTAAGAAACTTTAAGATAAATAATCCTTAGGAAAGTAATTAAGATAAAATATTCTTAGATAACAAACTTTAGGATAAGATATCCTTAAAAATTGGTAAAAGCTTTTATAACAAATTATCTTTAAAGAAGTGACCCTAAAAATGTTTAACATTATTGCAATTGTGACAATACAAATTTATTAATAGAAATCATACCAGAAGGTATAGATAGACCTGAGTTACCATAGGAACTGAACCTTTAGTGATCCTTTTAGGATTTTAGATCCTTAGAATTTTGTCTTCATGAAAAACTTAATAAATATGTTGCAAACAATTCATAATATTAATTGGGATTAAACCCATCAAGCTGGGGCCAAGCCCATAAATTAACTGGGGACAAGCCCGTGTACTGGGGACAAGCCCAAAACTGGGGACAAGCCCAAACCGGGGACAAGCCTAAAACTAGGGACAAGCCCAAAACTGGGATAACGTGTAAACGTTATAAACCTTAGCTAACATGAAAATGTTAGAAACCTTTGACTTGAGATAACGTGAAAACGTTATAAACTGGTGGTATGGTACGTCTACTATAAATCGTAGGATCCTCCATATAGCCGAAGACAATGAAATTGTCAGCCATTAAGCGTGTACTGGTCCCGCTGTCCCGGACAATATGTTGGATAACGTGCGCTCCAGGCGAGAGTGTAGAAAATCTATTTATAAGAAAGGTGAAAACCTTTAAACCTTAGAGGATATGACCATTGGGGATCATATCCAAACGTGGGCTAGGCCAAGGGAAATAGTATAGTACCTTGAATGTAAAGGAGAGGCGGCCAACCTCTTGATCATTACACATCTTAATAATATCCTGCATTGATATTTAAAACTTGGAAGAAACAAAATATTAAGAATACATTATCCTTAAATTAATAATAAGAAATTGAAAAGGATAAGTAATCGGATAGATATTACCAATTCCGGGGATCCTTGACCCTTTAAGGATAACATATCCTCTCAGAATACTAGATCCTGATCAACAAAAGTATTTCTTGAGGTGGATAGCATTCCATGCTCTTGGTAATCTATTGCCTTCCATTGTGAGCAAATGATATGCCCCCTTTCCTGCCTCCGACTCGATCTGATAAGGTCCTTCCACTTGGGTGCTAACTTTCCATCAGCCAGATTAGTAGTATTTTGCAAGGCTTTCCTCAAAACTAAATCTCCTTCTTGAAATCTTCTGATCCTTATATTCTTGTTCTATGCCCCAGCTACCCTTTGTTGATAAGCTGCCATTCTGATATTGGCTAGGTCTCTGAGTTCTTCAATAGTATCCAAATCTTAAAGAAGGATTTCTTCATTGGCTTTAGGAACATGGATGCTCGTTCTTGCTGTAGGAACCACCATCTCTGTTGGGATTGGTGCTTCTGATCCAAATACCAACGAAAAAGGTGTTTGGCATGTTGCATTCTTGGGTGTTGACTTGTCGGCCCAAAGAACATATGGTAGTTCCTCGGC
This sequence comes from Bidens hawaiensis, assembly GCF_021521415.1. Taxonomy (NCBI): domain Eukaryota; kingdom Viridiplantae; phylum Streptophyta; class Magnoliopsida; order Asterales; family Asteraceae; genus Bidens; species Bidens hawaiensis. Next base: position 676,204 of record NW_027491071.1, on the reverse strand, counting down.
CCACTTTCCCTTCTTGGATCCTAACTTCTTCTTTAAATTGTTGATGATGATTTTGTTGCTAGACTCCGCTTGACCATTAGATTGAGGATGCACTGGTGTTGAAGTAATCATCTTTATGCCCCAGCTGTCACAAAAGTTAGTTGTTCTTTTCCCAATAAATTGGGAACCATTATCACATATAATCTCAGAAGGAATGCCAAATCTAGTTATAATATTCCTTTTAATAAAAGATATTACTTCCCTTTCTCGGACTTGTACGAATTCTTCTGCTTCAATCCATTTAGAGAAGTAGTCCGTCATGGCAAGCATAAAGACCTTTCCACATGGTGCCTTTGGTAGCTTTCCAACAATGTCCATTCCCTATTTCATGAAAGGCCATGAAGAGGATATAGGATGCATTGGTTCTGCTGGTTGATGAAGGATATTTGCATGCCTTTGGCAGGCATCACACTTCTTCGAATACTTTGCTGCATCCCTCTTCATTGTCGGCCAGAAGTACCCAGTTCTAAGTATCCTGGAGAATAATGCCCTTCCTCCTGTGTGGTTGCCGTAATCTCCTTCGTGAAAGTCTTTACGTACTTCTTGAGTTTCAGGATCCTCGATGCACCTCAAGTATGGACCTGCAAGAGATTTTCTGTATAGCATATCATCTAATAAAATATATTGTGATACCTTGAGTTTGAAGGATTTCGGATTCTCCGTAGCTGGGATCTCTCCAGTTTGGATGTACTTTTTGATTGGAAGGATCCAGGATCATTGCTTGTCTGAGGATAATGGATCCCAAAGTACAATCTGCTTATCACTTGTTATTTCCCCAACTTCTTGCTCTCCTATTGCTGGCGAGAGTATGTGAATAATTGGGATCTTCGTATCTTCCGGGATTTTTAGGGATGAGGCTAAATTTGCTTATGCGTCTTCCCCAGCATTTTCCTCTCTTGGTACCTATATTATACTAAACATTTTGAAGGATTTTGCTATTTCCTTCACAATTTCTAAATATTTGATCATATTTTAACCTTTTACTGTATAAGAACCGTTAAAGTGGTTAGTAATGAGTAAAGAATCCATATAAACTTGAAGATACCTGATCCTCATACTTTTGGCTAAAAGTAAATCTGCTATGAGTGCTTCGTATTCTGCCTCATTGTTGGTAGCTTGAAATGCACATGCAATGGACTAGGGTATTATTTACCCCCAGTGGCGATTTTAGTAGTATGCCCAATCCCGTTCCTCTTACGTTGGATGCTCCATATGTGAAGAGGATCCAAGGATCCTTGGTTACATCTAGTTGCTGAACCTCTAGGTTGACCTCTTTCTGCATGTCGCTGCTGAAATCAGCCACAAAGTCTGCGAGTGCCTGTGATTTGATAGCTGTCCTAGGCTCATACTGAATGTCGTATGCACTCAGTTTTACAGCCCACTTAGTCATTCTACCTGACAATTTTGGCTTTCTAAGAACATTCTTAATAGGATAATTAGTTTTCATGATAATAGTATGGGTCCCAAAGTAATGTCTTAATTTAGTAGAAGCCATAATTAAAACAAGAATTAATTTTTCAAGGTGAGAGTGGCTTCTGCATCTAACAGACTCTTACTTACATAATATACAGGGTGTTGTTCACCTTCAGGATCCTTGACGAGAACGGCACTAACTGCATTACCTGAAACTGCTAGGTATAAATATAAGGATTCTCCATCCACAGGCTTCATCAGGGATGGAGCTGAGGATAAGTAATCCTTCAAGGATTTAAGTGTAGTCTCATGCTTTTCTATCCATTCAAACTTCTTATTCTTTCTAAGAATATCATAGAAGTCTTTGCATTTCTCGGAGGATCTTGAGATGAATCGGTTGAGAGCAGCTATTCTTCCCGTTAGTCTTTGGACATCCTTGGCGTTTTCAAGCGACTTTAGGTTGATGATGGCTTCAATCTGCTCTGGGCTTGCTTCAATTCCTCTTTTAGTCACCATATACCCGAGAAACTTTCCAGCCTTAACACCAAAGTGGCATTTTGACGGATTCAGTTTCTTGTTATATTAGTCAAGGATATTGAAATCTTTTTCAAGATCCCTGAGGTGATCCTCAGCCTTCTTTGATTTCACCACCATGTCGTCTATGTAGACTTCCATGGTTTTGCCTAGCTGATCCTTGAACATCATGTTGACCAGTCTTTGGCATGTTGCCACTGCATTCCTTAGTCCAAATGGCATAGCAATATAACAATATATGCCGGTAGGAATCATGAATGCAGTATCCTCCTTATCAGATGGTTCCATCTGAATTTGTTGAAATCCAGAGGAAGCATCCATGAAGGTAAGTATTTTATGTCCTGCCGTTGCATCCACCATGGAGTCTATATGTGGTAACGGGAAAGGATCCTTGGAACATGCCTTGTTTAAATCTATAAAGTCAATGCATACCCACCACTTTCCATTCTTTTTTGAAACTACAACCACGTTAGCCAACCATCGAGGATACTGAACCTCTCTGATCATACCGGCCTTAAGAAGTTTTTCAACTTCTTCTTGTATGATCTTGTTCCTCTCAGGAGCGAATTTCCTTCGCTTCTGATGGACGGGTTTAATAGATAGATCTAGGCCAAGTTAATGAGTGATTATCTCCTTTGAAATGCCTGTCATATCTGAATGTTTGAAGGCAAAGGTAGATTTTCTTCGTGCTAAGAAGGATACCAAATCCTCCTCGATATTACTGGGGATATTGGATCCTATGAACACCTTTATATCTGGATCCTCGGGGTCTACAGATATTTCCTTTAATTCTTTCTCCCGGGCTTCCAGCACGTCCCTAGGATGTTGCTGTGGTTGCTATGCTATAGTCTGCTTGGTTGTTGGTTTCATTGATGAGGACTAATAGTTCCTGGCCTCTGCTTCATCACCAACTATCTTAACAACTCCCCATGTGGTAGGTAGTTTGATGCATTGGTGGTAAGTTAAGGCGACCGCCTTCATTCCATGCAGCCAGGGCCTTCCTAAGATGACATTACAACAAGAAAGGTTATCAATAACGCAAAATTTTTGATATGAATTTAACCCTTCTATATAAATTGGCAGGTTTATGTCCCCCAATGTCTTCTTAGTTTCTCCGCTGAATCCGACTAGCACTGATGTTCTTGGGACGATCTCGGAATCTGGAATGTTCATTTTCTTGAGGACATCATGCTGGATAATGTTGACTGAGCTACCACCGTCCACTAGGATCCTGCATACATAGTGGTTAGCGATAAATAAAGTAATAATTAAGCCGTCATGGTGAGGATCCTGGATGTTCAGTTTATCTTCTTCATCGAAGAAGATCCTTTTATCTGTGGTCAAAGTGGTGGATACTATTGGTCAGTCTCTGTTGTCCAACGTGATCTTTTTGGCGAGCCTTTTTGCTGCGGAAAAGGATGTTCCACATATGTCGGATCCTCCAAAGATGAAATTGACCATTTGTATATCAAGTTCTTCCTGGTGAAGATCCTGGATGCTGGAACCGAAGAATATCCTTTCATCAGTTATTCGAGTAGTGGGGATGAGTGATGTTCTTTCATCGTCTAGCTTGAACTCTTCTTCAGGACAAGAAGTTTGAAGTATATCATAATCTCTGCAGACGAAGTTGATTACATGAGCGTCTGGTGGTGGTGGTGTTGCTTTTTGTGGAAGATCTTCAGGATCCTGGACCTTGGATTTATTCCTTACCAAAAGCTCTTTGAAGTGGCCCTTGCTCAAGAGGTATCCGATCTCCTTCCTTAAGCCAATGCACTCATCCGTCGTATGGCCAAAATCTTCGTGGTAAGCGCACCAGTTAGACTTGTCTTTGAATGTGGTTGACTTCTCATTCTTTCGTATCCACCTTGCTTTCTCCCCTAGATCCTTCATGGCATAAATTAAACCATGGGTATCTATGGAGAAACAACACTCTGAAAGGCTGGGGTAGTCCTCATCATCATCCCCTTCTTCAACAGTTCTGACGTTTTGGTTGTTGAATTTGGAGTAGTGCTTCGAGTTGTTGTTCTTGAATGAGAATCCTTGCTTCTTGTCAGAGGATTCTTGCTTTGTTTGACTCCCTAGACGATCCTGGATCCACCTGTCATCTTCCAAATGTATGAATCTGAGTGCCCTGTTTCTTAGTTCATCTAGGTTCCTGCACGGAGTCATCACAAGATCATTATAAAAGGGGGAGCCCTTCTGAAGTCCCATCTTGAATGCTTCAACAGCGGTAGCCATGTAAAGATTAGGAATTTCTAGAGCTTCCCTGCCGAACCTCGTAACAAAATCCCTTAGGGATTCATCACTAGGTTGGATAACTCGGTATAAATCACTAGTTAACTTCTCAAATTTCCTACTACAGGAAAATTGGCTGTTGAACAAGTTAACTAAATATGAAAAAGAAGTAACTGAGAAAGGAGGAAGACTTAGCAGCCATTTTAATGCTGATCCTGTGAGTGTGGATCCGAAACCTTTGCACAAGCAAGCTTCCTTGAGTCTCTCCGGGATAGGGTTGATTTCCATCCTCTCTCTGTATTGTGCCACATGTTCTTCAGGATCAGTGGTTCCGTCGTAAGTCTTCATGTTTGGGGTTTGGAATCACTTCGGGATTTCAGCATCACAGATAGGTGGAGCAAATCTGAATAACTTGTGACTTCCCTCAGGTAACTCGAGAATTTTCCGTATCACCCCGGGAACACTGGATATCATATCCTTGAGCTTCTGTAGCTCCTTGGCCATAGCTTGGTTGATACCTACATCCTGCACGGGACCATGGTTAGCGTTAAAGGATATAGGATCATACGAGTTACCTCTTTGTTGGGTTAAGGTAGGCATCCCTAATGAGTAGTTGGTATAATAGGAGTCTGCAATAGGAGTTGGTCCTCCAGAAGATATGGTTTGCATGGGGATTATATCTCCTTCATGAACTTCGGAAGATCGTTGATGCTGAATTCCGGAGGATCCTTGATTCTGAAAGAAGGATCCTTGAGGTTGTGTGTTATAGGATCCCTGGTGATATAACCTAGAAGATCCTGGTTGAAGGATGGGTGATCCTTGTGGGAAAATTGAGGATCCTTGAGCTAGTTGACCCATGGACCCCGGTTGAAGGATAGATGATCCTTGCTGGAAGTACGAGGATCCTTGAGTTTGTTGACCCATGGAACCTTTTTGAAGGATAGATGATCCTTGAGTAAACTGAGTCATGGATCCTGGACTAGTGAAATCCAGCATCCTGGGTATCAAGGGAGTGTGATCCTCCACTGGTCTCTTATTCTTCAGGAGATCTTCTATCTCACGAAAGATCCTTTGATTGGTCTTGTCCTGCTGCTCCATATATGCTTTAACCTACGAAAACATAGATGAAACATCATTGTTAATACTAACCACCGGGGTGGCAGCAGTGGTTCTTGAGCTCTGGAAGACTGGCAGCTATGTCTTGCTTCCAGCAGCAGCGGGCCGTGGTGCTCCCGTTATTGACGGAGGCATCGGCGGCAAAGTCCTTCATGAGAGAGCAACCGTAGACGGCATGGCTGATGAAGCAGAGGTTGATTGAGAGGCCATTGATAGTGATATGGGTAAGAAAAGGTTGAAAACGATAGGAATAATTTGGATTATAGCACCAATTTCCCCACGGTGGGCGCCAAATTGTTTTGGATGAAAATTGACTAAGAATAATATATCCAAATCTGTTTAGTGAGGTATAGTGCTAACACGACAATAGCGAGTATATAATCGTAATATTGATGAACACAGTGATTTGATCACGAGGGAAAAAACCCTTGATTATGATAATCTTACTTCGGTCAAAAACTAACAAGGTAGTCTTTGGTCGAATTGCTTCGGTCAAAGATTAACAAGGTAACCTTTGGTCGGATGGTACATGAATATTATAACCTCCGGCACAAAAAACCCCCAGACGGTGAAAACTATCACCGTCGACTTTATTAATGATAAAAGGTGGTTACAAGTGTTGTGGAGTTGTTGATCAACAAATGCTATTTGTGAATACAAAATATCTTAGCAGCTAGAATACGTGAGTTTGTGTGTTCTAATGTTGATCCCAACTCAGTTTATAAAGAAAATATTATTACCAACAGTTCCTAATAATCCGCAAGTCCTCCACTAGCCGCTCCCCATTACTTTGACCATGTGCCACAAGAGTCCAGTAGCGAAATAAATGGAAGAACAAATCTAAGAGCCGTTGTTGACAATTAAACATCAATCTTCACGAAGTTGTCCTTTACTAGCTAAGTTCTATGACGATCCTGGATCCATACTCCAGCTAAAGAATACTCCATGAGGATACTTGATTCAAGCACGCCTTAAAATTGTTATACCTGTCTAACACATCACCATAATAAACGCAATCATTAGTAAACAAATAATACCGAGGATCATTGATCTTTTATAACATGTTACATATCTCAAGGATAATCTATCCATAAGATAGTTAAGGATTAAGGATCCTCAGCATAAAATTCATGCCCTAACAATTTCTATCAATAGAAGTATAGAATTCGCAAATAATTTAACCGATAAAGTTATTGATAATACTTAATTACAAAGATTTCTAGGGAGCTTAAATTATGTTGCTCCATACTACCAAGACATACTTAACACGTGGGGTGAATATCATACTAAAGCAGTAATAAAAATAAAACAAAAGGTTCTAACCTCCCATGCTTAACCATTGCTAATCCAGATTAGGATAAGGTAGTAGAGACAGATGCTTCGGATATAGGTTTTGGAGGAATACTAAAGCAATTTCTCCTTAGACTAAACAAGAATATCTTGTTAGATTTTATTTAGGGAAATGGTCTGATAGCGAAAGAATTTATGCTACTATAGCTAAAGAAATTTTGGCAATTTTAAAATGTGTTTTAAAATTTCAAGATGACTTATATAACCAAAAGTTTTTAATAATAACTGACTGTCAAGCAGCTAGACTCAAGTTTAAAAAGGATTTTTAAACATGATGTTTCTAAACTTATGTGTTCCAGATGGCAATCACAGCTAGCCCCGTTTGACTTTGAAATTCTATACAAAAAAGGAACTGATAATAGTCTTCCTGATTTTCTTTTAAAAGAATACATAAATGTGGAGAAAAATCAAAATCAATGGTCCTTTATAAATATCTTTCAATAATATAGAACAAGATATAAAACTACATAATCTAATTATAAGATACCAAATGACTAGAATCTATAATATACAACATGATTTTACCATTCATCCATGTAGTATAATGATTCTACAGAAAGGATAAAAATCCTAATAGAAAAAGAGAAAATAATCTCTTTGGCATAATTTTATGTTTTCGGGAATGATTCCTCGAGGAAGAGGAAGAGGCGCTCCTAATAGAGGACGAGACATAGTAGTAGGCAGGATATAGTCCTAGCTCAAATGGGTACAAAGGGCTTATAACTTCATATATTGCTTCTAGCTCAACTGTTGTTCATAACAACACGATTGATACTGAAATTCAGATTGATCCAAATGACCCATTATATAAAAAGGTCATGGCCATGATAAAGGCTCAAAAGGAAGAAGAAGCTTCAAAAGTGTTAGAGCGTAATGTCTAATGCTAGGTATTGCAATCATATACGAGCTGAACTGTTAAATATTGTATTGTTATGGGGCTGAAATGTCATATCTTAAAAGTGGTAATGGGCGTATAAGTTAAACCAACGTATAAGACTTATACACAGCATATAAGTCTTATACGCTGACTACAACTTATACAGTTCCATAGGTGGTGTATAAATAGGCTTAATTGTTAGATCTTTGTAATAGTTTTGTAATTTGCAGATCACTTGTACTAAACATTGTTATATGAGTATTAAGTGATTGTAACAGTAAATCATGATGTGTTTTAGTTCCTTTGCTACGTGTTTCCGCCATTTAGCATAGTATAGTAACGCAACGTTATCGATCCTTATCATGTCGTATCTACATGTTTATGATGACGTATTATGATCGGGAAACATGTCTTTCAAATGGTATCAGAGCTTATGGCTCGTGTTTACTACTGAATTGAACACATCAACACGTTTATACTTGAAGATTTGAAGATTACAAAGTCAAAGTGTATAAAATTTACTTATTCTTCAATTACACACTCATTTATGGATCAATTTCAAATTTATTCAAAAATCATGTTTGTTTTTACCTGTTAATCATTTCTGCAAGGATCATTCATCAAATTCAACAAGATTAGTCAAGATACAAATCATCATCATATTGACAGTCTATGCACCGTATAAGTTGTCTTCTTCAACGTATAAATGACATGGCCGTATAAGTTGTTCTTCTTCGTATAAGAGGTTATCCTTTGATGTTCTACGTATAAGATTGTTCAGAGTTGTTACATGCCATATAAGTCAATCAAAACTTATACGCCGTGTAAGTCATTCAAGACTTATACGCTGCATTAAACTTACACGCTGAAGTTCTGATTTTCTTGATTTTTGAGCAACCATGAAAGAATTAAATGCTTTTGTGACACACCTGTCACCAATACTTTAGAATATCAATTTGGAGAATAAAATGGGAATTTCTACTAAGCCCCCGAATTTGTTGAGGATGGAAGATTATCCAAGTTGGGTTGATAAGTTCGAGACCTATGTTCAAGTTGTGAATTATGAGGCATGGGAAGCGGTTGATGTGGAATACATCATTCCAAAAAATGAGAATGGTACTAGTTATAGGTTATCTCAAATTCTTGAGGTGATAAAGCAAGATTTCCTAGAGAGAAGAAAATGATAAATCTTATCCAACAAGCCATTAAGTTTGAGATTTTCCAATTGTTACAACACAATGTCTCGTGTCACTCAATCTGGGAAGCGTTACTTAATAAAGACAGAGGGAATCCAGATATGAGGAAGTCTAATATTGCTCTTTCGAGGAAGGAATTTGATATATTCACTATGGTCAAAGGTGAATCAATGGCACAATTGATCGAGAGATACTGTCATCTGGTGAATGTGATGAAAAGATTGGGTATTCATAAGCAAGAATATGAGAACATTGATAAACTTGCTGATTCTCTATCTGATGAGTGGGAGACATTCATTATGATTCAACAATCAAACCTGATTGCTTATGCTAGATTGACTTTAACTCGATTCACTGAAAAGTTGGAAGCGTAAGAGCTTAAAGTTCGCAACAAGCATAAGATGAAGAGTAATATTGTAATTTAAGACATCGGGTTATACTTCAATTCATCACAATCTGTGGTAACTCCTAGCCCGAAGATTCAAACTGCTTTTGTCACAAATTGTAGTTTTGGTGGTAGTTCTCAATCAAGTCAACCATCTAACATACCGCACTACATAATCACTTATTTTGGAACCAACACTACTCCTGAACAATCCTCAAAACCCACGAGTCCATCATCTGATGTTGAGCAATGCATATAGCTATTAACATCAAGAACAACAATGAACTTACTGTCGAGAATGATCAAGAACATATGGCGTTTCTAGGATCCGTCCTTGAGTCATATGAATTCTTAATAGCGGGAAAAATTGGAAACTACAACATGACAAAGGAGGATTATGATCAAATCAATCCTGAAGAAATGGAGATGTTGGATATCTGTTGGTGCATGGCTAGTGTTGTAAGAAGGGCTCGAAGATTTAGGGAAATTACTGGAAAGAATTGCCTTGATTGGACGACTTCAAAACAGGGATTTGACAAGTCAAAGGTTCAATGTTTTCGATGCAAGGAGAAAGGACATTTCAAAAGGGAATGCACGAACCCTAAAATTTGGAGATGCTAGTCCTAATCCTTTTGGTAGGGACTACAATAGGCAAGAAATTTATCATCAAAGCTCTTTTGCACCTGCTGAACCATCAAAGAAACCCGAGGCTTCGTCATCAAAATTTTGTCACGCACAACTGGATGAGGGTTTCAACTGGAATTCTATTGTTCACCGAGCAAATGTTGCCAAGGTAATTGGTGAGGATCAACAAGAAGAACATGTACATAAGGTAAAGCTGTGGATAATGTGGAAGATGTTGTTGTAAAGGATGAGATTAAAGCAACTGATGATGAAAAGACTGGCTGTGATGATCAAGAGGAGAATAACAATGAGATGCCAAGTGATGTGTTTGAAAGTTTTGTAGGTTGGTTTGATGGAAAGGAAGTGTCTCATGGAAAGACTAATTTTAGAGTTTATGGTGAAGATGAGATAGAGACAGCTGATGACGTTCTAGCTGTAAAGATTGAAGAAAAGAGTGATCCAACTGTGCTAGCTGAAGATGTTCTGGTGCCAGTTGAAGAAGTGAGTAATGAAGATGTTGAATAAGAGTTCATTCATCATGCTTGCATGGCTGGGCAGGTAAATTTTTCTACTCAAAAGGTTAAACATGTTTGTGAGTCGCGTGTTGAAAAAGATTTTATAATTTATTCATTAAAAACCGACTACAATAATGTGTTTCTTGATTATAAAAGCATTAAAGAGGCTTATGAGAAGCTTCAAACGTGTGAGAAAAACTTGTGGGTTATAATACTACAAGATGAGAAAACGATCTATATGCTTAAACACATGGTTGGGAATAAACATATTGCTATTAATAGGCATACTGATGAGAAATCGGAACTTAAAAAGGAACTTCAATTGATTAAAATTGAAACTGAAAGAGTTGTCACTAAACTTAAAAGCTACTCCGCCTCATCATATGTCCTTGATCACATTGTACCAAAACAATCTGTTGATATTTCAAAGGACAAAAACGATGATCTGAAATATCATTCTGTACCGCCACCTATATAGAGCTCTTATGTTCCAAAAGAACCATAAGTGTTCTTCAAGGAGATGAATGTGGTGACTGGTTCACCACGTAATGATATTTCATCATCTTTTTCATGTGATGAGCAACCTGTTAAGTCCTTCAACAGCTTTGAGTGTGAGAGCGAAGTGGGTAAGCAAGCTGCAAAACATGTGTTGTCTGAAGCTAAAACTGAAACTCAATCAAGTATTAAAACTGGTAATCAAAAATTTAAATTTGCTAAAACTAGTTTTTATCACAAAAGACATTGTGTTGGGTTCAAAGACGGTAAAACCAATGGAGTTAACAAAGAGTCTGTAAAACCGACAAATGGTTTTCAAAAGATTGTTTTTTTAAAGGTGAGACCTCTGAGGAAGAGAAAGAGCCCATCTTTATAAAACAATCTAATGATGAGTTTTATAGACTTAAGGCCGAGAGAGATAGGGAGGAGAATCATGTTCATTCTGTTAACAAGTTTGTTGATAGGATGAAATGTTTTTGTTGTAATGAGGAAGGACATTTTTTCTACTCATGTCCAAAATGATTCTATCATTCCCAAGAGAGAAAGCCTCTGGTGAACAAAAAACCACATGTGAAAGTTCCATTTGTGAGACCTACATTTCCACCCATTAAGATTTTAAAACGGGGTGTGGAGAAGGAACTTTTCAAAAATGTTTTTAAGGTTGGTGAGTCTTCAAAGGCTAAGAAAAATAATGATGCTTTTTATAAGAGGATAACTTTTGTTGGGCAGGACTGGGTTGTTAAGGGTAAACAAAAGATAAACCTGATAAAACTGATTCAACAATTGAGAAAGATGAATATGTTAAGTCAAACATTGTAAAAGATGCTGAGTCTTTAAAATCTGAGCCTTTTAATTCTAATTCGTTTAAATCATTTTTGTCAGTTGAATCATTGGTTGATTATGAGGATGATAGTTTTGATGATTGTTTCTGTGATAAATTGAAACAACCTAAGACCAAGAAGGCTTTGGTTTCCTTGTTTCAATAATCTCATACTTTTGTAGGGACTTTCAAGATCCAATGACTCATGTTGGATTATGGATAGTGGAGCCTCTCGACACATGACTGGAAATCTTCATTTGCTAAACAATGTAAAATATATTCAAGGAGGATATGTGGGGTTTGCGGGAAATCAAGGAAGTCAAATTGTTGGTGAGGGTACTTTGTCAAATGGGAAGGTGATGTTTGAGAATGTGAACTATATCACTGAGTTGGAGAATAATATGTTGAGTATTTCACAAATCTGTGACAAAGGCTTTTCAACTCACTTTACAAGTCAAGAATGTTTGATTGTGAAGCCAGGATTAAAGATACCGGATGATTGGGTATTAATGAAGGCATCGAGGGAATATGATCTTTATTTTCTTAATATGAGTGTCCCATCATCAACTCAAGGTACTTTTCAATGCTTTGTCACCAAGGCATCCGAAAAGGAATCGGTGTTATGGCATTGACGAATGGGTCACATCAACGTTCGTAAGATGAACTATCTTGTTCATAACCAACTTGTTGAAGGGGTAAACATTAAACGATTTCATTTGAGTACTAATTGTTTAAGTTGTAAGAAGGGTAAACAAAAGAAGAAGTCCCACCCTTTTGAGAGACTACACATGGATTTATTTGGTCCCGTGAATGTCAAAAGTATCACCGGGGAACTCTACTGTTTGGTGGTCACTGATGATTACTCACGCTTCTCGTGGGTGATGTTTCTTGAGTCGAAAGATGAATGAAATCTTCGATAACTTAATGATTTATTCAAGAAACTCGAGATATTAAATAATCTGCCGATCAGAAGAATTAGAAGCAACAATGATACCGTGTTTAGGAACAACCGAATGCTTCAATATTGTGATGAACATGGTATTCTTCATGAATTTAGTGCTCCTTATACTCTATAACAGAATGGAGTTGCTGAACGAAAGAATAGGTCTTTGATTGAACAACAAGGGCTACGTTGGCTGATTCGAAACTACCAGTTAGCTTTTGGTCAGAAGCAGTTGCCTCGGCTTGTTATACTCTCAACCGTTTTCTAACGGTAAAGAAATTTGGCAAAACTTGTTTCGAGTTGCTTAATCGACGAAAGCGAATTTGAAGTGGCTTGACCTGTTTGGATCACAATGTACTGTTCTTGATCCTAATGGTAAATTTGGTGCTAAGTCTGTGGAGGGATTCTTTGTTGGTTATGCTAGTCCATTTCGATGAGTATTCTTAGCATTAACCGGATTGTGCAAGTACAATATATTGACTGTCAACGTTATGCTACTCTAACTCAAAGAAAGGGAGATTCGTGGATGTTTGATTATGACAGCTTGTGGAGTTGTTTCTCATTTCCTGAAGAGGAAATCACTGATGAAATGGCCACACTATTATTTCAACAATATTTGGGTGAAGGAATTAGTGAAGAAAATACAACACCAGAAGTTCCACTGTTCACTGATGACCCGACACCAAATGTTGATGATCCGTTTAAAGATACACGGGCTACACCATCCTTTGATGATGATGGTGAAGATCATGATGATGTGATTTAGTCCTAGGTTCAACAAACACATTTTTCGGATGAAGTGGTTCATGAAGAGAATGTCACTAATCTTCCAACTGATGTGGTGGTTCCTGAAGAAGTTATTCCTTGAACATTATCTTATCACCCGGAAGAGAACATTATTGGTGAACTTAATACTGGATTTCAAACTCGAAGTCAAATTGACCAAAGCCTCCGTTGGTATTATACTCAAGTTATTCCTCTTCAAAATCAGTTCTCGTTCAAATGTTTTATCTCACAAATCGAACCGAAGACATATAAACAAGCGTTGAATGAAGAAAGTTGGGTCAATGCAATGCAAGAAGAATTGTTACAGTTTGAGAAACTTGGTGTGTGGAAACTTGTTGATCTACCTGATGAAAACAGGTGCATAAATACCAAGTGGGTTTCCAAGTGTAAAAGGGACGAAAATGGAATAATTGTCGGAAACAAAGCTCGATGGGTGGTTCTTGATTTTAAGCAAAGGGAAGGAATAGATTACAACTAAGTCTATTCTCCCATTACTAGACTTGAAGCAATCAGGATTTCTTGGCTTTTGCATCTTGGAAAGGATTCAAGGTTTATCAGCTAGATGTAAAGTCTACTTTCCTTAACGGAAAATTGGATGAAGAAGTCTATGTGGGACAGCCACCAAAGACAAGGTGTGTTTGCTCGACAATGCTCTTTACGGATTACATCAAGCCCCGAGAGCTTGGTATGAATCATTATCTCAACACCTATTATACAATAGCTTTGTTCATGGCACCGTAGATTATACACTCTTCATAAAGGAAGTAGATGGTCATTTACTGATAGTCCCGGTCTACGTTTATGATATCATCTTTGGGTCGACAAACGATGTTCTGTGCAAGGAATTTGAGGATGTTATGACATTGAAGTTTGAGATGAGCACTATGGGAGAATTGAAGTTTTTTTTGGGTTTGCAAGTCGAACACATGTCTGATGGTATATTTATTCACCAGACAAAGTATGTCAAAGATATCCTTGAAAAGTTCAATATGGCTGACTCAACGCCGATCAACACTCCTATCCCGCTTAATCATGGAATTGGTCCTGATCTCACCAGGGAGAAGGTTGATGAAACACTTTACCTTTATATGATTGGTTACCTCATGTACCTCACTACATCAAGGCTAGACATCATGTATCCTACGCTTTTGTGCACCCGATATCAATTCAATCCAAGAGTCTCTCACTTGTCGTTAGTGAAGTGGATACATCAATATCTAAAGGGATGTCCAAGGGCCGGTCTTTGGTATCCACGGGACAATGCATTTGAGCTGAGAGCATATTCTGATTTGGAATATGGAAGCTACAAGCTGAACGCAGAATCTACCACCGCTGGTTGTCAATTCTTTTGTAGCAGGTTAGTGACATGGCAGTGTAATAGGCGGACGAATGTATTGCTATCTACCTGTGAAGCTGAGTACGTGGCTGCCTCCAGTTGCTGTTCTTAGGTTTTATGGATACAACAACATATGCACGATTTCGGTTTTAAATTTCTTACTACTCCTATTATTGTAGATAATACTGCTGCTATATCCATAACTAAGAACCTGGTAAGTCACTCTGAAACTAAACATATTGATATACGATATCACTTCATCTGTGATTGCTACGAGAAGAAGTTGATCATCGTAGACAAAATTCACACCGACGAACAGAAAGCTGATATTTTTATTGGGTTTTCACAAGATTATCAAAGTCATATAAACCCATTTATATGAAAAATGCAGCGGATAAATAAGTTTTAAATCTTGTTAATTAGATGAATATAAAACCGATTTTATATGCAAAACCCAAGTCCCGGATCTGTATACGAATTTGCTTTCGTACCAATATATATATAAACGACCATAGGGTGTTTATGTAATGTACCTTCAAGAGTCTAAGAAAATGAAGGAGATGAAGATATGAATGGCTAGTCTTCAAGATAGAAGAACCTCAAACTTGTATACCCTTCAAGCTTCCAACAAACCCCTTTGTTATGCTAGGATTTACACTTGAAACCCTCCTATTGTTCCTGCTTTCCCTTGGCCAAAATTAAGAGAAAGATAAGAGTTTTTTTCTTGTTTGTGTGAGAGAGAAAATAAGATGCAACCAATGCACCTCACCAGACCACCAACCAATTTCCTTGCATGTCTTGAAAATATAAAGTAGTTAAGAGATGAGAGAGAGGGGGAAGCATGTGGGCGGCCAAAGATTTCCTCCCAAGGATTCAAAATAAAATATCTCTCATGTTTTATTACTTTGTTATGTTTTACAAGTATTATGCAAAACCAATATGATTTGCATGTTGTCGATTTAACCAACTTAAATAATCATGGTATATGGAAAATGCATAATGCATAATGCAGTTAGTCTTGCATACTTTTATTTATCCAACTTAAATAACCTGTTGCATGCAAAACACAATAAGTCTTGCATATTGTTATTTAACCAACTTAAATAACATTACAAGTAATATGCAAAATGCAAAATCTCTCATAACATAAATTATCCATATAAGTTATTTATTACACAAGTGCAAATATTTAGAAACCCAATTTCCAAATATTCTAAGTGTTGATATTTATTTGTTAGATCATATCTTAAATAAATATCGTGGTGTTTGTCTAGCTTGTTATTGGGTATGACCCGACTTGGATCATAACGTACTAGCCACATTAACTCTAATATGTGTCTTGGACAGACCGATTCCAACAATCTCCTACTTGCAAAAGATACATAGAAGATTGATGCAAATAGAAAATACCGCCTAATAACAGTTTACTACCCCTAATACGTATGACGAAGTGCAATTCAATAACATCATCCCCTTCAAGTCCCTTACTTGAATATGATTTAGGTGAATCTATCATTTATCCTTTTGCCATAGATGTCATGTCAAATCCAGAGACACAGAGTGATCATTCTCTGTTGATATAACTTAGCAGGCCTTAGACATCTTACTCTCAATGAATAAGTGGGCCAAATCCCCTTTTGAGTACATATGTCTCTTACAATCACCTCGTACCAAACCTGATCATAGCCTTATGTCCTGTCATGTTTCAGAGCAGCGAAGAACTAAGTCAAGGAAAAATGTTTGGTGAATATCAAGAACCAATATGTATCTCAGTTCGGAGGCTACTATGATATTCGCCTTTACTCAAATTTACTTATGACCACCAATCACAAGGATTCCATGCAGTAACATTTGAGGGCGGGTCAGTACAATATGTATATCCCATAAATATCTATGAACCTTGGCAGCAAACCCTTGCTCTATATTCATACCTTAGGGATATCCACCAATCAAAGTTCCTAATAGTCTTACCTTCATATTTGTTCCCACAAATATGAACGACTACAGACATTTAGAATAATTGACTTATTCACGGATTTAAGCATGCTAAAATGGAACATAACTCAAAATGTCATAATCATAAACCATAATCATATGAATGAGTCAAAATAACAATTGTTCCGATATCCAAATACAAAATAGATCAAATCCAATCACTAGAATATAGAAGTCCTAAGGCGCAAGTAAGACCCTCATACTTCATCCTTTCAGGGAGCTTTGTGAGTGGATCCTCAATGTTTTGATCGGTGTGAACTTTTTGAATACATGTCTTTCCTTTTTCAACTACATCCCTTATGTAGTTGAATCTTCGCTCAATTTTCCTCATCTTTTGATGTGCAAGAGGTTCCTTGATTTGAGCAATTGCACCCTCGTTGTCACAAAAGATCTCTAGAGGGTCCAAAATGTTACGGACTATCCCTAGGTCAGCAATGAACTTCCTTATCCATGCAACTTTTTGAGCTGCCAATGAGACGGCGATGTATTTCGATTCAGTGGTGGACAGTGCTACCACATCTTGTTTTGCACTCTTCCAAGAGACTGCCCCACTATTCATAACGAAAGCATATCTCTATTGTGATCGAGAATCATCTCGATCAGTTTGGAAACTCGCATCCGTGCAACCCTTTACAACGAGTTCCTCCTCACCAGAGCCATATATTAAAAACATATTTTTAGTCCTTCTAAGGTATTTCAATATGCTCTTAACAACCATCCAATGACTACTTCCTGGATTTTGTTGGAATATACTTGTCATACTCAAGGTGCATGACACATCCGGTCTTGTACATATCATTGCATACATGATGGATCCTATGGCCGAAGCATATGGGATTCCTTCCATTTACTCTTGCTCATCCTTTAAGCTTGGACAGTGAGTTACACTAAATACCATTTCTCTTGCTCATCCAAACCTTTCTTAGAGTTTTCCATCTTGAACCTTTTCAAGATTTTATCGATGTATGCACTTTGGTTTAAACCTATCAATCGCCTTGATCTATCCAATAGATCTTTATTCCCAAAATATAGGCGGTTTCACCAAGATCCTTGATGGAAAAACAACTCCCAAGCCAGGCTTTTACACCTTCCATGGTTGGAATGCATTTCCAAATAGTAGTATGTCATCAACATACAATACTAAGAAAGTAATCATGCTCCCACTAGCTTTCTTATACACACAAGCCTCATCAGCGTCCTTGATGAGTCCAAATTATTAAACCTATTCATCAAAACGGTGATTCCAACTCCTAGATGCTTGCTTCAATCCATAGATTGATTTCTTTAACTTGTATACGTTATTAAGATGTTGAGGATCAACAAAACCTTCGGGCTGAACCATATAGACATCTTCCTCAAGATGTATATTTAGAAAAGCGGTTTTAACATCCATTTGCCAAATTTCATAGTCATAATATGAGGCTTTGGCAAATAATATCCTAATAGACTTTAGCATTGCCACAGGCGAAAAGGTCTCATAATTAACCCCTTGAGTTTGAGTAAAACCTTTTTTCTAGCTTTATAAGTATCCAAATTTCCATGCATATTGGTTTCCTTCTTAAAAACCCACTTACTTCCAACCGGCTTTGAGTTAAGAAGTGGTACAACCAAATCCCATACTTGGTTGTCATGCATGGATTGCATCTCAACATTCATGGCTTCAAGCTATTTGTCACAATCGGATTGTGACATTGCATCATGGTATGTGGTGGGTTCATCCAAATCTACCACATAGCATCCATCCAAGAAAAATACATATCTTTCGGGTGGATTACTAATTCTAACAGCTTTGCGAACGTTTTATGTGTCTTGATAAACCATTTGACCATTCTCAACAACCTCTTGTTAATTGCTATTATCAACCAAACGTGTATCGGCTTGTGGTTCTCGATCCTCCTCGAGTTCCACAGTTCTACTAGTTCCTTCCATGAGAAACTTTGTTTCCAAGAACTCAGCCTTTTGAGCATACACACCTTTTGCTCGGTTGGGTTGTAGAAATAATAACCCATAGAGTCTTTGGGATATCATACAAAGATACACTTAGTGGATCGGCTCTCAAGTTTGTTTTGGGTGTTGTGCTTAACATAAGCCTCACAACCCCATATCTTTAAATATGATAATGATGGAACCCTTCCATGCAATATTTCAAAAGGTGTCTTGTCCACTTTCTTGGTTGGGGCCATATTTAGAATACGGGCCACGGAGAGCAATGTGAAACCCCAAAATGATATAGGAAATGTGCTTTTAGCCATCATAAATCGAATCATATCCAATAGAGTTCGATTCATCCTTTCAGACACAACATTATGTTGTGGTGTTCCGAGTGGAGTGAGTTGTGAGACAATCCCACAACTCCTAAGATGATCTTGAAAAGCATCACTAAGGTATTCACCTCACCTATCCGAATGAAGTACTTTGGTGGTTTTATTGAGTTGATTTTCTACTTCATTTTGGATGACTTTGAACATTTCAAAGGCTTCATCTTTTTGTCTTAACAAGTACACATACCCATAACAACTAAAATCGTCGATAAAGGTAATGAAGTATCTTTCACCATTCCTTGTAATTTCCTTCAAAGGACCACATACATGCGAATGTATGATACCTAATAAGTCTTTTGCCCTTTCATTTGTTCCACTAAAGGGTTCCTTGGTCATCTTTCCTTGTAAACAAGATTCACACTTATCAAATGAATCATCATTCGATTCCAAAAGACCATTCTTTTGAAGTGTATTTGTAACATCCCGAAAATTCTAGAATAATATTTAATGTAATACCTGCGTCGGGTGAATTATTTGAGTTAGTGGGATAATGATAATAATATAATAATAAAGCTTAGGGGGGTAGCAGGCTTGGTTAATAGAATTAAAGATGGACCAAAAAGGAAAGATGGGCCTTAGGTCCATGGGCTTAAGGGAGTATAAAAACCCCTTAAACACTAATCCTTTCCATTTTTATCTCTAAACCATAGCCTACACCTTGATAAACACACACAAACACTATTCTCTAACCCGAGTCAAGATCCGAAGGCGAAAACCCGAGATTTTTGGTTCTATAACGTTGAGACGAACCAAGACAACATCAAGGCTTAACCGTGTTCGTAAACCACCTCGTTTAAGGTACGTTTATATCTAGAAATCGTCCATTAAGGTTTGGTTTTGTTTGGTAAACCTTAGATTTGTATGTTAAAGATAAAAACGAACCTAGCACAACAAACCTTACGGAAAACCATAAACGATTGATGGGTTAATCGATTGATAAACGAGCAGTGGGTGCTTAGGTGTAAATCGCACCCTCTAAATCTGAATGTTAAACGGATTTGATGATTAGGGTTTGTTGGCGCTAAGAATACGAATCTAATGGTACCAAATTTGTGTCGTTTCGTTGAGTATCGAAGGTTAATTGCATATTTACGGGGTCTGTTGACTATTTGCTGTTCTTGGAAATTTTGACTTTGACCCTAAGTCAAAGTCTGGATTAGATTACGAATCATTTCACCATTCATTAAGTTCAGATAATGAATCAAGTGATTCGTTATTCACCCCCTTCGTTGTGTTCAAATAACGAACTAGGTTATGCTAAGATAACGAATCAAGTGATTCGTTACCCGCCAGTTCGCTATAGTAAAATAACGAATCAAGTGATTCGTTATTTACCCAATTCGTTATGATATGGTAAAGAATCATAGGACGAATCAGGTGATGATCATATGACGAATCCGTTAACGAACTAGATTATGAAAGTAACGAATTGGCTAACGAATTAGGCTTAATTCGTTAGGGCGAAGGAGTTAGCGAATTAGAAAATAATTCAAAATTCTAATAGAAAATGTGTTATGACAATTAATAGAAATAAAATTTTTCCAAGCTGACCTGGCCACTCAACCCCAGCCAGGGGCTCTACCCCTTGAACCCTGCTAGGGGTTGCCACCCCTAGAACCCCGCTTCCAGGGGCGCTGCCCCCGAACCCCCGTTCTTTGAGGGTAATAATTAAACTAGAAACGCGATATTGGATGTGATAGTAATCAATACGCATAATTGTTATACAGTTAGCCGTGCACAGCCAAAGAAAGGATTAACCATTAACGGAAGAAGTAACCGAGTTCAGGTGAGTTTTTATCCCCATTTCCTTGTTACGTTTTCAGGGCTGTGTGCATACTCGATGTGGTAGTTAATACACTTACCTTAAGTGGTAAGTGTATGATTTATATAATTCATGTATGATGGTTTCTTGGTAGTACGTGAACGATCTTCTGTAGGTTCCCTGGACGGATCGCACGAGATATCTCGATCAACTCAGGTGCGGAATCCCTGCGTAGATCGTTACGAGTATAGAACACGAATCACACGAACACACGAAACGAACACACGTTATATATTATAACTCAAACACGTGATGTAATATCACTGTTACAGACTCTCGTCCTCACGTTACAATGAACTCGAACTACTGAAACAAACAACTTCACGATTAACCTAACCAAGCCGTAAGCTAGGTATATAAATACACGACAACTTCGCCTGGCATGTTCAGGCGAAGTTGTCCATAACTTCGCTTGACTAACAAGTTTGCCTGTTAAGCGAACTTGTCAGTAACTTCGCTTAAACATAAAAAACATAATTAAACATTACAGACTCGATTACAGACACTAGACTATGAACTACTGACATTATGCACCAACATCTTCGGATATTGCATGTATTGCCAAGAATAGTGATTGTCTCCTTATATGGATATTAAATAATAAATTATGTATGGAGTTCTGTAACGATTCCGGCAAATCCAGGTATACCCTAGCCGGTATATACTATTTACGTGTCATTTAAATATTGATTTTATGAGTTATAGTACGTATATACGAGTATATATGATTCATAGTACGAATCATACTCGATTATATAGTGAATCGTATTGGAATTACAATTAACCAATGAACGATTATTGAAACCCGAACGAATCGGGAATTACATTATAGACGATGTATATAATGTTTAGTGATATTTACGAAGTATTAATGCTTCGGGATAGGTGAATTATAGCACAGAAAAAGGATTTCGATTTAATGGTACGTCGGTACGCTAAACGAAACCTTTAACACCAAACCAAGCAAGAGACGATCAATCAAGCCGAAAAAGATGCGTAATTATTAATAATATGATGTTTTAATGTCACGGGTTAAGTTTTTAAAGTTTTTAAATCAGTTTTATGTAAATTTTACTTTAACCCGAAAAACGACCATTTTAATTTCGTTTCAAGCCGAATTACGAGTTTAAACGAGAAACGAACTAAACCAGATTATCCAAAACATTATCCAGATTACGAAAATCTGAATGTGTGGCCTAGAATGGATGTGTGGGCCCCACCCCACACATAATGTAGACCGATCGGCCTTGTTTATGCACACTCACATTTCATTTTTTCTTTTTTCATCAAAAACTCTCCCAAAATCCCTTCATATCTTTCAAGTATACAACCAAGATCATCATTTTTAACCAAGATCTTCAAGGTATATACATAATTTGAGGCTTGAATCTTGTTTTTAATTTCATAATTCTTGAGAACAAAAGGTTCCAAGTGAAATATGGGTGAAAACCCGAGATGGAACCGGTTCTCGTATGATCAAGGGATGTATACAAGTTATACAAAGGATCTTGATCCAAGTAATGAGTTAAAAGTGTTTAGAATAAAATTTTACGGTTAAAATCTTGTTAAAATGGATTTCCAAGTGAAAGATGGGTGAAAACCCGAGATGAAACCGACTCTTGCATGATCAAGAGATGTATACATGTTATACAAGGGATCTTGGTCCAAGAAATGAGTAAAAAGAGTCGAGAACGGATTTTTACGGTTAAAACCTTTGTTTTTACTTAAAAACCGACACTTTGAAAGAAATGGTTTGATTGATTGGTATAGTTTGCTTGGTATAGTGTTATTGTGCTTGTAAGTGTTGTGTCTAGCGGCTAGCAAAGGCTAGAAACCGAGATCCTTGCGATCTAAAGCTAGAAAACACAAGATAGTTCGGTTTTCGTGTGTATATGAAATTTGGACAGATTTTCGTGTGCTTAGATTCGGGTCACGAAATTTCACAGAAATGATCTACACATGAAAATATGAGATCTGTGAATTTTTGGTAATTTTTGGATAAAAGATGAATATTTGGTGAATTTAATGCTCGGTTTTGGCCAAAAATAGTGAAAAATAACTAAACTTGATGAAAAATTCTGGAAAATTTAAGATAAGCTTTTTATAACATATAAAAGTCACCCACAAAATTTGAGCTCAGTTGGAAAAGTCTATGTAGGCTTTTCGGTGAAACGAGTTCTAGGGCTTTCTAGCTCGGTTTTGGGTGAAAATGGCTTGAAAAATGAGTTTTAAATTCTGGGAAAATTCCAGGAAGTTATGAGGATTACAGAGATCATCCCAGAAAAATTTGGGATTTTTCTAAAGTGTTTTGGTATTTTTGACATATTTAGTGTTTTAATAAGATTTAAAAATAGATAAATAAATGTAATTATAGGAAAATAAATCTGGAAAAATTCCAGGAAGTTATGAGGATGACAGAGATCATCCCAGAAAAATTTGGGATTTTTCTAAAGTGTTTTGGTATTTTTGACATATTTAGTGTTTTAATAAGATTTAAAAATAGATAAATAAATGTAAATATAGGAAAATAAATCTGGAAAAATTCCAGGAAGTTATGAGGATGACAGAGATCATCCCAGAAAAATTTGGGATTTTTCTAAAGTTTTTTGGTATTTTTGACATATTTAGTGTTTTAATAAGATTTAAAAATAGATAAATAAATGTAAATATAGGAAAATAAATCTGGAAAAATTTTGTAAAATTTTCTTTCTGTCAAAATAAGTTTTGTGCAAAATTTCAAGACCCGAGACTAAACGGGTAATTATTTGTACTAAAAGGAACATAAAAACAAATTTTTAAAACTTAAAACGTGTAAACCGGCAAAACTCGCATAAGCGAGCTGACTGGCATATAAAAACCTAAAAATGGACTATTTTCATAAATATAAGTAAATTAAGTAAAAATAAATCATCCGAAAATAATTCGGATGATTTGGGTAATTTTACCCGATTTTACCGTTTCCGGCACCGATATACCGGAAACGGGCCCCGCGGCCAAACGGGGTGTCAAACCGAGCTATAATTTCATCACTTTAACTAAATTGACTGTCAAACTCTAAGCAATGTTACCATCTGAGTCCTTAGAAGTGTCGCGGGGTTAACGTTGTCCCCGGATCGAGTACAGTACTGGGTTAACAATGTCCCCAAATGTACCGATTAATACGGATTTAGTTTATGGGAATTATATAGTAACGACTATATATTATATTACAGATCCAGGCACGTAGCTGTTCATTGTATTACCCACAGACTCACAAAAAGGTGAGTTTTCACGAGCCCCTTTTAATGATCTGTTTTAAATATTTTCCCGGGGCGGAAAGCATGATTGTGTTAAACTATCTAAGTACATACCGATCGTATGGAAACACTAGTATATTTTTTATATATATATATATATGGTATGATGCATAGAATAGATAATTTGTTTATCGGGTGGAATTGTTCTGGGGTAACTTAGTTCCCAGAGGGTTTTTGAATATATTTCTGGGTTAACAGTGTTCCCAGAGGGTATTGGATATATTTCTGGGTTAACAGTGTTCCCAGAGGGTATTGGATATGTTTCTGGGTTAACAGTGTCCCCAGAGGTTACTGGATATGGTTCTGGGTTAACAGTGTCCCCAGAGGTTATTGGATATGGTTCTGGGTTAACAGTGTCCCCAGAGGGTATTTGATATGCGCTGGGTTAACAGTGTCCCCAGGGGTTATTTGATATGTACTGGGTTAACAGTGTCCCCAGGGGTTATTGGATATGTTCTGGGTTAACAGTGTCCCCAGGGGTCGTTTAATGTGTTTTTGGGTTAATAGAGTTTTCATTAACGGACTTAGCATTATTTCATCATTAACATATGATTTTTATACTGATCTATGGTTTATTTAAATTAGTGAAACTCACCAACTATTCGTAGTTGACCCGTTTTCTTTACATGCTTTCTAGGTATGCCCAGGTTGGAATGATTGATATGTGCTTAACTATCTGTGCTACCTGTTGGAAGCTTGCTGCTCTGTATTTTGTAATGAATATATATTAATGTCTTATTGGTAATATATGTGTGTAACACCTAGACAGTAACGCAACTCGCAACAATGTAATATGTTATAAATTAATGTAGTGGTATTTTCTTTATAAGCAATGCTGTTGATATCAGATGTGTCTGTTGCATCCCGTGTACGTTTCCGCTGCGGTTACGGGGTGTTACAGAACTTGGTATCAGAGCCATTGGTTATAAAGAATTAGGATGTCTGAAAAAGATACCTAAAATATAACCAGTAGCTCAAGTATTAAAGGATCTGAATATCAACTAATAATATATAGTGACGAGATCGGGATGAACTTGGTTGGACAAGTGGGTTATTATGGTCCGGAACATAATAACAGACTTGTCTGCACGAGGGAATTCAAGGGAAGTCACGGGGGACTTAAATAGGTAAAATTGGCAACATATGTGTAAATGTATAATAATATTATTATGTGGCAAAATTATATAAGTAAGTGCATGATTAATTTAATTATGAATTACACTATGGAAAGGGACTATATGTTTGTTAACTTGTGTGCAGGTAAAAATGGCAAGAACACCTAGTGTGTCGACGGAAGAGGACCCGGAAGAGGTCAGTTCCGGGGCCTCTGGAAGCCCAAGTTTAGCACCCAGCTCCGAGCCTTCAGAGGCTAGTCATAGTGCCTCTAGACAGACCACCCCAGCTAGGAGTGCTTGTTTACCCTCCCCTGCTAGGGTTACCAGATCTCCTACACCACCCGCACCACAGACCGCCCCGATTCCCCCCAGACACGGTCCCCGCCTCACGGCGCGGATCAATGCCCCGTATGTCCCGCCCACCGTTACCCCACCAAGATCCACATACCACCGGGGCGAGTCTTCCCGCCCCCAGCCCGAGCCTGCGACCCTACCTGTGTGGGGTCTTCCGAGGCAGGAACGGGACTTGGCGGCTTGGCTACGTGTTCTCACCGAACAGGTGAACGAGCACTCTGCCGCCCTGGTCGTGGGGGTACAGAGGCGGGCGTACCTCGGGGACAGCATACTGGACCACCAGTATGCTATTAACCAGTTAAAGAGGGAGTGCTCATACTCCCACTGGTTGATCGGCCAGATGGAAACCCGAATGCGGGTTATGGTGGCGGTGTTGGTGGTGCTGGTGGCGGTGTTGGTGGGGTTGGTTTACCACCATGTGTAGATGTGTTAGATGGTAGAATCTCGAACCGCTTTTTGATACTCCGTGTAAGTAGTTAGTGGTGATACTAACACGGAGTGAATCTTGTTTAGTTATAGTACAACCACTGGCCCCTAGGGTGGGTCTCTTGTAGGGCATATCACTATAGATACTTTTGGGTATCATTCAAGCACTGACCCCTTTACGGGTTATGTCGAGATGATACCGACATAGGGCCCTTGTAATAAAACTAGTTATGTAATGTTGACTGAAAGTATGTAAACTGATGTTTGTGTAATATGAATCAATGTTTACTGATGAATGAAATATGTATTGTGTTTTATGTTTTGAGATGGTAGTGATTATATATATTTCTTTGATGATTGTGTAGAATGGCACCGAAACGATCCACGAAAATATCGGAAGTAGATGTGAGCCGTTTGATTGCTCAACAGTTGGAGGCGGCGATACCGGATATAGTATCGCGCATCGCCGCCAGTATTAATAACTCAACCAATCCAACCCCTCCGAGCAATCAAACGCCCATAAATAATGGCGGGGAACATAATGCTAATCCTCCACCTACCGATAACACGATTCCGAGTAATGACGCACCGCCTACGGTGGTCGCTACAGACAGTAATGGCCCTATACCTACCGTAGAGACCAACCGCACTGGACCATCCAGGGGTTGTTCAATCAAGGACTTTATGTTATGCAAGCCTTTAGAGTTTAACGGGTCGGAAGGACCGAATGGGTTAGTGAAATGGATAGAGAAAATAGAATCAGTGGTGAATATCAGCAATTGTCCCGAGGATTGTGTCGTTAAGTACGCCACCTGTACGTTCACAGACCATGCTTTGACATGGTGGAACACCATAGTACAGACTCGAGGTCAGGCGGCGACAAACCGCATGACCTGGGCAGAGCTTAAGGATCTTGTTTTGAAACATTTCTGCCCAAAGAATGAATTGCAGAAACTGGAACATGAGTTGTGGAACCTAGAGATGCAGGGGGCGGACCACTTGGGATATACCAACCGGTTTAATGAACTGTCACGATTAGTGCCGTGGTTGGTCACCCCAGAGTCAAAGAGGGTGGAACGTTATATTTGGGGACTTACTCCAGTAGTGAGGAGTATAGTTAACGCGGGAGGACACCAGACGTATGAGGGTGCAGTGACACAGGCTGGTATTGTCACGTATGATTTCTTAAGGAGTGGATCGCTAAAGACGACAGGAGAGTCGGCTGGAGGAAAGCGAGGTACGTATGACAATAGGATCCGGGAGAAACAGCAAGGTAAACGTGCTAGACCCACTGCCCAGAGCTACGCCATGACTAGTTCGGGCGGAAGGCAAGAACCGCAGAGGGGAACGTTTCCTAAATGTGGGAAATGTGGTTACCACCATGGTGGCGTGTGCAAAGAGGAGGTGTGCCACCGGTGTGGCAGGTTTGGGCACTACGCACCCAGTTGTAGGACAAACTTGAACAACCTGAACCGTCAACCGCAACCTATCCGTGCGCAATCATTTAGGAACCAACCAACCCAACAGCAAAACCCCCAAGGAAACCAATTGGTGACCACCAGCCGTGCTTGCTACGAATGCGGTAGCACAGATCACTTCAAGAAAAACTGTCCGAAGCTGAATCAAGGAAGAAATGGGCGGCAACCCGTGGGTCAGGCATCGTCGTCCAACCCGGCGAGAAGCCGAGCTTTCGTGATAAGGGCGAGCGAAGCACGTCAGGACCCCAGCGTAGTGACAGGTACATTCCTTGTTTCTGACCATTACGCTTCTGTATTATTTGATACGGGTGCTGATAGAAGTTTCGTCTCCGTTAAATTCCTGTCATTAGCAAACATGCCGGTTAGTGAATCCATAGAACCCTATACCGTAGAAGTTGCTAACGGTAAGACCATGATAGTCAATCAAATTATTCGGAATTGTCCTTTTATTCTAAACGAACAATCCTTCCTGATTGACTTGTTACCAATAGAACTGGGTAGTTTTGATGTGATAGTGGGAATGGATTGGTTAGCACGCAACAAGGTAGAAATAAATTGTGAAAAGAAACTCGTCAAAATCCGGGTGTCGGATGACGAAGAAGTGTTAGTGCAGGGTGATAAATCGGGCAATATGATGCCATTTATATCTCACCTCAAGGCGCTAAAATATATGCGTCAGGGATGTGTGGCGTATCTAGCGAGTCTGACGGCCACTGATTCTGAGGAAAAACGAGTGGACGATATTCCCGTGGTACGCGAATTTCCACAAGTTTTCCCAGAAGAACTTCCTGGATTACCGCCAACCCGACAAGTCAAATTCAGAATCGACTTATTACCTCAAGCCGGCCCTGTTGCTAAGGCCCCTTACAGACTTGCACCGTCCGAGATGCAAGAACTATCCAACCAGTTGCAGGAATTGTTGGATAAGGGGTTTATACGTCCCAGTTATTCCCCGTGGGGTGCACCTGTACTATTTGTGAAAAAGAAGGACGGAAGCCTTCGAATGTGCATTGACTACAGAGAATTGAACAAATTAACCATCAAAAATAGGTATCCTCTTCCCCGAATCGATGATTTGTTCGACCAACTACAAGGTGCGAGCTATTTCTCAAAAATTGATCTTAGATCGGGATACCACCAAGTTAGAATTCAAGAGGAGGATATCTCAAAAACCGCGTTTCGGACTCGCTACGGCCACTACGAATTTTTAGTTATGCCTTTTGGGCTAACAAATGCGCCAGCGGTGTTCATGGATCTCATGAACCGAGTCTGTAAACCCTACCTCGACAAATTCGTCATTGTATTTATTGACGATATTTTGATATATTCAAAAAGTAAAGAAGAACATGAGCGACATTTGAGGTTAATTTTGGAGCTTTTGGATCAGGAGAAGTTGTATGCAAAATTCTCCAAGTGTAACTTCTGGTTACAAGAGGTGCAATTCCTCGGTCACGTTATAAACCACCAAGGAATACACGTTGATCCGAGTAAAGTTGAAGCAATTAAGGATTGGCAAGCGCCTAAATCTCCGAAGGAAATCCGCCAATTCTTAGGCTTAGCTGGATACTATCGTCGATTTATAGAGAACTTTTCCAGCATCGCCCAACCTTTAACCCTCCTGACTCAAAAGGATCGGAAATATGAATGGGGTGAAGAGCAGGAAGCGGCGTTTCAAACGCTAAAGCAAAGGTTGTGTCAAGCGCCAATCTTAAGTCTCCCCGACGGAGATGATGGATTTGTTGTATATTGTGACGCATCCCGTAAAGGGTTAGGATGCGTGTTAATGCAAAATAAAAAGGTCATAGCCTATGCGTCTCGACAGTTAAAAGTTCATGAGAAAAACTACACTACACATGACTTGGAACTGGGAGCAGTCATCTTTGCACTTAAAATCTGGAGACACTATCTCTACGGTACAAAGTGCACCATCTTCACTGATCATAAAAGTTTGCAACACATATTCGATCAGAAAGAACTGAATATGAGACAACGAAGGTGGGTCGAGTTACTAAGTGACTATGACTGTGACATCCGATATCACCCCGGCAAGGCTAATGTTGTAGCCGATGCCTTGAGTAGGAAAGATCGAGTTAAGCCACTACGCGTGCGAGCGTTGGGAATGATAGTCCAATTGAGCCTTTCGGATTTGATTCGAGTCGCTCAACGCGAGGCGTTGAAAGAGGACCAATTGGATAAAGAAGGACTTTACGGGAATGAGAAGAATTTCGAACAGCGTGTGGACGAAATTCTCTATTTCAAAAATCGGATTTGGATCCCGACCCTCCATGACCTTCGTGATTTGATCATGGACGAAGCGCATAAATCAAAATATTCCATACATCCGGGATCAGATAAAATGTACAAGGATGTGAAAGAATTTTACTGGTGGCCAGGTATGAAAAAGGATATAGCCACATACGTCGGCAAGTGTACGACGTGTGCAAGGGTTAAGGCGGAGCACCAGAAACCTTCGGGAATGTTACAACAACCGGAAATTCCGGAGTGGAAGTGGGAACAGATCACAATGGATTTTGTGACGCATCTCCCCAAGACACCCCGAGGTCATGATGCAATTTGGGTAATCGTGGATCGATTAACCAAATCGGCACATTTTATTCCAATTAGGAATAATTTTAACACCGAGAGACTTGCGCAAATTTATATAAATGAAATAGTGTCTCGTCATGGCATCCCCATCTCGATCATCTCCGATAGGGATAGCCATTTCACCTCCAAACTTTGGCAAGCTGTCCAAGAAGCATTGGGAACACGTATTGACCTAAGCACAGCTTACCACCCTCAGACCGATGGTCAGTCTGAGAGGACCATTCAAACTTTGGAGGATTTGCTTCGTGCCTGCGTACTGGACTTTAAGGGAAATTGGGATCAACATCTCCCACTCGTTGAATTTTCCTATAATAACAGTTACCATAGCAGTATAAAGGCAGCACCTTATGAAGCATTGTATGGGCGGAAGTGCCGATCACCACTTTGCTGGTCTGAAGTGGGAGACCCGCAGGTCATTAGATCGGATCTGGTCCAGGAGACGACCAGCAAGATTCTTGAAATTAAGAACAACCTAAAAGCCGCGCGGGACCGGCAGAAGAGTTATGCCGATACCCGTCGAAAACCGTTGTCATTTGAGAAGGGTGAAAAAGTATATTTGAAAGTATCACCCTGGAAAGGAGTGGTCAGATTTGGAAAGGCGGGGAAGTTGGCCCCTAGATATATTGGACCATTCATTATTACTGCAAAGATCGGTCCGGTAGCTTACCGACTAGAACTGCCTGAGGAACTGAGTGCAGTTCATAACGTGTTTCATGTGTCAAATTTGAAAAGATGTCTGGCGGATGAGACATCGGTGTTACCCTTAGAGGGTGTTCAAATAAGTGATAGGCTCAACTTCGTAGAGGAGCCCATCGAAATAGTGGACGGTAAAATCAAGCAACTTAGACACAACAAGATCTCGTTGGTCAAAGTTAGATGGAATTCGCAACGAGGCCCAGAATTTACTTGGGAACGAAAGGATGAATTTCGGAAGAAATACCCCCACCTATTTCCTCAAAAGGAAGTAGTTGACATGTAAAATTTCGAGGACGAAATTTTTATAACGGGGGGAGAATGTAACGATTCCGGCAAATCCAGGTATACCCTAGCCGGTATATACTATTTACGTGTCATTTAAATATTGATTATATGAGTTATAGTACGTATATACGAGTATATATGATTCATAGTACGAATCATACTCGATTATATAGTGAATCGTATTGGAATTACAATTAACCAATGAACGATTATTGAAACCCGAACGAATCGGGAATTACATTATAGACGATGTATATAATGTTTAGTGATATTTACGAAGTATTAATGCTTCGGGATAGGTGAATTATAGCACAGAAAAAGGATTTCGATTTAATGGTACGTCGGTACGCTAAACGAAACCTTTAACACCAAACCAAGCAAGAGACGATCAATCAAGCCGAAAAAGATGCGTAATTATTAATAATATGATGTTTTAATGTCATGGGTTAAGTTTTTAAAGTTTTTAAATCAGTTTTATGTAAATTTTACTTTAACCCGAAAAACGACCATTTTAATTTCGTTTCAAGCCGAATTACGAGTTTAAACGAGAAACAAACTGAACCAGATTATCCAAAACATTATCCAGATTACGAAAATCTGAATGTGTGGCCTAGAATGGATGTGTGGGCCCCACCCCACACATAATGTAGACCGATCGGCCTTGTTTATGCACACACACATTTCATTTTTTCTTTTTTCATCAAAAACTCTCCCAAAATCCCTTCATATCTTTCAAGTATACAACCAAGATCATCATTTTTAACCAAGATCTTCAAGGTATATACATAATTTGAGGCTTGAATCTTGTTTTTAATTTCATAATTCTTGAGAACAAAAGGTTCCAAGTGAAATATGGGTGAAAACCCGAGATGGAACCGGTTCTCGTATGATCAAGGGATGTATACAAGTTATACAAAGGATCTTGATCCAAGTAATAAGTTAAAAGTGTTTAGAATAAAATTTTACGGTTAAAATCTTGTTAAAATGGATTTCCAAGTGAAAGATGGGTGAAAACCCGAGATGAAACCGACTCTTTCATGATCAAGAGATGTATACATGTTATACAAGGGATCTTGGTCCAAGAAATGAGTAAAAAGAGTCGAGAACGGATTTTTACGGTTAAAACCTTTGTTTTTACTTAAAAACCGACACTTTGAAAGAAATGGTTTGATTGATTGGTATAGTTTGCTTGGTATAGTGTTATTGTGCTTGTAAGTGTTGTGTCTAGCGGCTAGCAAAGGCTAGAAACCGAGATCCTTGCGATCTAAAGCTAGAAAACACAAGATAGTTCGGTTTTCGTGTGTATATGAAATTTGGACAGATTTTCGTGTGCTTAGAGTCGGGTCACGAAATTTCACAGAAATGATCTACACATGAAAATATGAGATCTGTGAATTTTTGGTAATTTTTGGATAAAAGATGAACATTTGGTGAATTTAATGCTCGGTTTTGGCCAAAAATAGTGAAAAATAACTAAACTTGATGAAAAATTCTGGAAAATTTAAGATAAGCTTTTTATAACATATAAAAGTCACCCACAAAATTTTAGCTCAGTTGGAAAAGTCTAAGTAGGCTTTTCGGTGAAACGAGTTCTAGGGCTTTCTAGCTCGGTTTTGGGTGAAAATGGCTTGAAAAATGAGTTTTAAATTCTGGGAAAATTCCAGGAAGTTATGAGGATGACAGAGATCATCCCAGAAAAATTTGGGATTTTTCTAAAGTGTTTTGGTATTTTTGACATATTTAGTGTTTTAATAAGATTTAAAAATAGATAAATAAATGTAATTATAGGAAAATAAATCTGGAAAAATTCCAGGAAGTTATGAGGATGACAGAGATCATCCCAGAAAAATTTGGGATTTTTCTAAAGTGTTTTGGTATTTTTGACATATTTAGTGTTTTAATAAGATTTAAAAATAGATAAATAAATATAAATATAGGAAAATAAATCTGGAAAAATTCCAGGAAGTTATGAGGATGAAAGAGATCATCCCAGAAAAATTTGGGATTTTTCTAAAGTGTTTTGGTATTTTTGACACATTTAGTGTTTTAATAAGATTTAAAAATAGATAAATAAATGTAAATATAGGAAAATAAATCTGGAAAAATTTTGTAAAATTTTCTTTCTGTCAAAATAAGTTTTGTGCAAAATTTCAAGACCCGAGACTAAACGGGTAATTATTTGTACTAAAAGGAACATAAAAACAAATTTTTAAAGCTTAAAACATGTAAACCGGCAAAACTCGCATAAGCGAGCTGACTGGCATATAAAAACCTAAAAATGGACTATTTTCATAAATCTAAGTAAATTAAGTAAAAATAAATCATCCGAAAATAATTCGGATGATTTGGGTAATTTTACCCGATTTTACCGTTTCCGGCACCGAAATACCGGAAACGGGCCCCGCGGCCAAACGGGGTGTCAAACCGAGCTATAATTTCATCACTTTAACTAAATTGACTGTCAAACTCTAAGCAATGTTACCATCTGAGTCCTTAGAAGTGTCGCGGGGTTAACGTTGTCCCCGGATCGAGTACAGTACTGGTTAACAATGTCCCCAGATGTACCGATTAATACGGATTTAGTTTATGGGAATTATATAGTAACGACTAGATATTATATTACACATCCAGGCACGTAGCTGTTCATTGTATTACCCACAGACTCACAAAAAGGTGAGTTTTCACGAGCCCCTTTTAATGATCTGTTTTAAATATTTTCCCGGGGCGGAAAGCATGATTGTGTTAAATTATCTAAGTACATACCGATCGTATGGAAACACTTGTATATTTTATATATATATATATGGTATGATGCATAGAATAGATAATTTGTTTATCGGGTGGAATTGTTCTGGGGTAACTTAGTTCCCAGAGGGTTATTGGATATATTTCTGGGTTAACAGTGTTCCCAGAGGGTATTGGATATATTTCTGGGTTAACAGTGTTCCCAGAGGGTATTGGATATGTTTCTGGGTTAACAGTGTCCCCAGAGGTTACTGGATATGGTTCTGGGTTAACAGTGTCCCCAGAGGTTATTGGATATGGTTCTGGGTTAACAGTGTCCCCAGAGGGTATTTGATATGCGCTGGGTTAACAGTGTCCCCAGGGGTTATTTGATATGTACTGGGTTAACAGTGTCCCCAGGGGTTATTGGATATGTTCTGGGTTAACAGTGTCCCCAGGGGTCGTTTAATGTGTTTTTGGGTTAATAGAGTTTTCATTAACGGACTTAGCATAATTTCATCATTAACATATGATTTTTATACTGATCTATGGTTTATTTAAATTAGTGAAACTCACCAACTATTCGTAGTTGACCCGTTTTCTTTACATGCTTTCTAGGTATGCCCAGGTTGGAATGATTGATATGTGCTTAACTATCTGTGCTACCTGTTGGAAGCTTGCTGCTCTGTATTTTGTAATGAATATATATTAATGTCTTATTGGTAATATATGTGTGTAACACCTAGACAGTAACGCAACTCGCAACAATGTAATATGTTATAAATTAATGTAGTGGTATTTTCTTTATAAGCAATGCTGTTGATATCAGATGTGTCTGATGCATCCCGTGTACGTTTCCGCTGCGGTTACGGGGTGTTACAAGTTCCCTCTACGGATAATATATATAGTGTTCCTTTAATGGAAAGCGTAGTGTTCCTTTAATGGAAATCATAGTGTTCCTTTAATGGAAAGCATAGTATTCCTTCTATGGAAATATATAGGATGTTCATTCTATGGAAGTTTTTAGAGTGTCCTTCTATGGAGAATTTATACAGAGTGTCCTTCTATGGAAAATATATAGCATGGGCAATAGCCATGGTTCTTTTAATAGTTATTATGTGACGTTCCTCTTATGGATATTTATACACAGTTAAGATATTAGTATGTATCTACAGATATGCAAGTATATGTATGAAATTGTATGTATGGTATGAGGTACGATTAACTAGAACTCACTCAGCGTAGCTGACTTTTAGTATGCACGCAGGTAAATGTGTTTAATGAGCTAGCATGAAGAGGGCACATGGCATGGATTGAACGGCTGGCATCTGAAGATGGAAGAATTGATGTTCTAAATGTAATGTTTTATGTTATGGTTTTAAAGAAAAGATTAATGTTTTGTATTGAATGATTAAAGTTAACATTTCCGTGAAAGTTTTTAATTAACTCTGATATTTAGAACTGTGTTTATGAGTAAATCCAACGCTAAAGTAGGGCTACCGGGATCGGGGCCTTACAGTATTTATGCGATCTTTGTTTATGTGACCAAGGCGACAATGCCAAAGATAAGTCTTACTCAAATCCACTTTGAGTTTCTTGGTGCTTGATTGGTACAACTTGTTATTAAAAGATGTGTTATCATGAACTAATTCATAAATGCCATTAGACGACATTTCTTTAAAATAAAAGACATTATTCATGAAAGCACAAATACCATTGTCCACAAATTTGAGATCATAACCATATTGTCTTAAAAGAGAAACGAAGATAATGTTCCTAGTCAAACTAGGAGCATACAAATGTTTTTTCAAAACAACTTTCAAACCATTTGGAATCTTCAAAATGTAGTCTCCTTGGGCTTCGACAACAACTTTTGCTCCGTTACCGATGAAGAGACTTGTATCTCCTTTCTTGAAATGTTTATTTCTTTTGAACTCTTGCAACAAATTGCAAATATGAGTTCCACATCCGATATCCAATACCCATGTGTTAGAAGAAATAACACTAAGATCAATATGGATCATGAAAGTTTTACCCGAGGTTTTCCCCGCATTCATTTTGTATTTCAATTCCTTGAGATGTTGGACAATCCCTTTTCCAATGTCCTATCACACCACAACCAAAGCACGGGTCGTCTAAGCTAACCTTTAGCTTCTTTTCCTTTGGTTTGAATGGTTCCGCTTTTGCCTTCCCTTTGAATATTCCCTTGGTGTGTGCCTTACCATTAGTAACCTTTGCTTTAGGTTCCGGGTGATGCCTCTTCACCGATTGGGTTTCTTCCATATGACATGCATGAAGATCTCGAACCCTTTCGAACCCTTCCACCCTAGCTTGATTAAGGAACATTTCATTTAGTTGGGTGATCATGTCATATGTCCCATGATTTTCAAATCCCTTTTGACTTTTGGGAAGCATAGTTCCCAACATGAGACAAGAAATTAGCACCGAATCCTTGATGTATTACAACCAATCGTTATAGGCATCTATATCGTCAATGTTTGGTTCGTCAGGAATATTATCGTCTAATATATATAATTTCTTTTCTTGCTTGAGAACGATTCTCAAGTTTCGATACCAATCCATAAAATTGTTGTAGTTTAGACGATCCTTATCGATTGTAGATTGTTATGCACGGGTTGGATAATTGCGTTAGGTGGATTGTAGATTGTGGCCATCTACATAATTTTAACAAAGCTCAATTTTAGTATTTGCGATATCATTCATCAATTTTAATCGTTAATACCTTTTTATGTCTTCAAAACAATCCTACTATTGAATTAACAAGGTAGTCAAT
The DNA here is from genome assembly GCF_021521415.1 of Bidens hawaiensis. Classification (NCBI taxonomy): domain Eukaryota; kingdom Viridiplantae; phylum Streptophyta; class Magnoliopsida; order Asterales; family Asteraceae; genus Bidens; species Bidens hawaiensis. The sequence goes on along the minus strand of NW_027491071.1, from coordinate 639,627 downwards.
GCCTAGATGACCTTTATCCTACTACTTAACCCATCGTTACATTCACATAGTTAGGTTAAACATCATATGTTTAGTTGGCATGTTTAATCCCATCAACACCTTTGTATGCCATGTTTCGGTGACCCTATTCACATGGTTTCCAAATCAAGTCGTCCTACTTACACACACATGCGAATTTGCACATACAAGTGGTTAGGTGACCAGTATCCCACAAATATGGCAAACCCACCTCAAACTCACAAGTTTCCTCAAATGTGGTTAGGTGACCTCTATCCCACATCGAGTTCCTGTAACGATTCCGACGAAACCCGGTATACCCTAACCGGTAGACAATAGTTACGTCATATTTAATGTCGGGTACATGAGTTACCATAGTAATTATACGAGAATACATGGTTCACTGTATTGATTGTACGTGAATATATAATTCATCGTATTGAATATGCGATCAATCGATCGATAGTTATTGTAACCCGAACGAATCGAGGGTTCAATTATAGACGATATCTATAATATTTAGTGATTTTACGAAGCATTAATGCTTCGGGATAAGTGAATTAAGGCACAGAAAAAGAATTTCGATTTAATGGTATGTTGGTACATTAAACGAAACCTTTAATACCAAACCGAGCAAGAGACGATCGATCAAGCCGAAAAAGATGCGCAATAATTAATAATATGATGTTTTAAGTTAATAAATGTCATGGTTTATGTTTTTAAAGTTTTTAAATCGGTTTTATATAAATTTCATTTTTAAGCCAAAAACGACCGTTTTAGCCTCGTTTTAAGCCGAATTAAACATTTAACCGAAAAACGAAATGAACCAGATTATCCAAAACATTATCCAGATTGCCGAAATCCGAACATGTGGCCAAGAATGGAGAAGTGGGTCCCACCCCACCCCCCTATCTTAACCGATCGGACCCAAAGGGGGATTAAACCCCATTCATTTCTTTTTCCATCAAACTCTTGCAACAACCATCAATCCTCTCCAAAGTATGATTCAAAAACCGAGAGTTCTAGCAAGAAAAACGAGGTAATGATCGAGTTATGCACGTGTTCATCTTCGTTTCTTGAGTTTGTTTGCAAGAAAATGAGGTTTCAAAGATGAAAACCGATTCTTGCATGATCAAGTGATGTATACGGGTTATACAAGGGATCTTGGTCCAAGAAAGGAGTTAAACGAACCAAGAACGAATTTTTACGATTTAAACTTTAGGTTTGAAGCAATAACCGAAACTAAAGTGTATGAGGCTTGATCGTGAGTGTAACTTTCTTGGTATTGTGGTATGTTGGTTGTAGGTTCTGTATTTAGTGGTAGATAAGGCGGAAAAACGAGTTTGTAGCTTGTAGTGGCGGAGATCGAAAGGTATATTCGGTTTATGTTCGGTTTTGGAGTTTTTTGACAGATTGTTGATGGTTTAGAGTTGGGTCATGAAATTTTACAGGGATGTTCTACACATGAAAATAAGAGTTCTGTGAAATTTTGGTAATTTTTGGACAAAGGATGAATATTTGGTGAATTTAATGCTCGGTTTTGGCCAAAAATGGTGAAAAATAGTTAAATATCATGAAAATTTCTGGAAAATTTGAGATGATCTTTTTATAACATTTATAAGTCACACACAAAATTTGAGGTCAGTTGGAGAAGTCTAAGTAGGCTTTTCCGTTAAATGAGTTCTAGGGTTTTCTAGATCGGTTTTAGTGAAAATGGCATGTAAAAGAAGATTTTGGTTCTGGAAAAATTACAGGGGACTATATGGATGGCAGGGGACATCCAGGAAAAATTTGGGATTTTTCTAAGATCTTTTTGGTATTTACGACATATTTAGTGTTTAAATGGTGATTAAAAATAGATAAATAAATATTAAATATAGAAATTAATTCTGGAAATATTTTTATTAAATTCCCCACTGTCAAAAAGTGATTTGTGCAAAATTTCAAGATCCGAGACTAAACGGATAATTATTTGTGCTAAAAAGAAGATAAAAACAAACTTTTAAAGTCTAAAACGCATAAACCGGTAAAGTTCGTCTAAAAGAACTGACTGGTGTATAAAAACCCTAAAAATGAACTATTTTCATATAATTGAGTTAAACAAGTAAAAATAAATCATCCGAAAATAATTCGGATGATTTAGGTAATTTATTCCGATTTAACGGTTTCCGGTACGCTAAAGACGGAAACGGGTCCCGCGGCCAATCGGGACGTCTAAACCGAGCTCTAATTTCACAACTTTAACTAAATTATCAATCAACAACTATTTTCTGGTCGTGTGTGACCAAACTCATTTTTGAAACGTAAAGACGAATAACCGTGCTAGGCACGCAAAACGGGAAAAACGACTAATATAATTTTGACCATTGAACTCTAAACGAAATCACAATCTGGGTCTGGAGAAGTGTTTCTGGGTTAACATTGCCCCCAGAACGGGTACAGTGCTGGGTTAACAGTGTCCCCAGATGTACCGGTTAACTTGGTTAAAGTTATATTAATAATGAGTGTATAGTAACGATCGTAGGGATCATATTACAGATTGGACGTGTTAACTGATAATGATTGTTGTTACCTGCTTGCATGTGCTAAGGTGAGTTTCACGAGCCCCTTTTTCTGAATTGTCTTCAAATATTTTCCCGGGGCGGAAGCATGTTACTATTGAAATGTTTAAGTACATACTGAACGCATGGATTTGCGTGTATTTATAAATATTTGATTGTACGGGAATCGTACAGAATGGGTACAGTACTGGGTTAACAGTGTCCCCGGATGTCTCTAGAAGTGTTTCTGGGTTAACATTGCCCCCGGAATGGGTACAGTACTGGGTTAACAGTGTCCCCAGATGTCCAAAGAGGTGTTTCTGGGTTAACATTGCCCCGGAAAGGGTACAGTACTGGGTTAACAGTGTCCCCAGATTATATTATATTATGATATTGATTTATCAAGGTTTACTCAAATTGTGAAACTCACCAACTATTCGTAGTTGACCCGTTTTCTCACATGCTTTTCAGGTACAACTAAGATGAAGTGATTGCTTACGTGCTAAGTGCTTGATGTGTGTAAGATTTGTGTGCGGAATGTTAGGATACATTATAATAAATAGAATTATGTATCGTATTGTATGATGTGTGTATCACCTAGACGGTAATGAAATACAAGATAATGTAATTTGAAGTATATTAATGTATTCAGTTTTCTTTATAAACAATGTGGTTGATATCAGAGGTGTCTGTTGCATCCCGTTTACGTTTCCGCTGCGGTTACGGGGTGTTACAGTTCCCAAGTGATTCGAGTGTTGTATAAAAGGATGGTGTTTAACTTGCTTTACAAGGGATTTAAGTTTTCTAAATTCTAGATTGGAAAACAATTTGCATACCTGCATTTGCATGCATTCAAATGCACGGTACTTTGCTTGAAAACCAATTTTCAAAGATCCTTTAATAGAACCCATTATATTGTGAAATCATTAACCTTTAATAAAACCAATTTTATTACCTAATTATTTCTAAGGAACCAATTTTATGCAAGTTGTTGATTTTAAGTTAACAATCCATATGCAAAAAATAAAACAACCAAACATGCATAAATAAAACAACCACAAGTTCATAACCATAGCCACCTAAACTTGGCTACACTTGTTGACCAATAAAGTGTGCCAAAAAGTCTCTCCTAAGGGACGAGAATGACACAAGGCATGTGTCGGTGAACTCCCACTTGACCCCACATCCAAATGCTTCAAGTGTCCACCTTGTGTTGTGACTCTTCCTGTAACGATTCCGACGAAACCCGGTATACCCTAACCGGTAGATAATAATTACGTCATATTTAATGTCGGGTACATGAGTTACCAGAGTAATTATACGAGAATACATGGTTCACTGTATTGATTGTACGTGAATATATAATTCATCGTATTGAATATGCGATCAATCCATCGATAGTTATTGAAACCCGAACGAATCTAGGGTTCAATTATAGACGAGATATATGATATGTAGTGATTTTACGAAGCATTAATGCTTCGGGATAAGTAAAGTACGGCACAGAAAAAGAATTTCGATTTAATGTACGTCGGTACGTTAAACGAAACCTTTAATACCAAAGCGAGCAAGAGATGATCGATCAAGCCGAAAAAGATGCGCGATAATTAATGATATGATGTTTTAAGTTAATAAATGTCATGGTTTAAGTTTTTAAAGTTTTGAAATCGGTTTTATATAAATTTCATTTCTAAGCCGAAAAACGACCGTTTTAGCCTCGTTTTAAGCCGAATTAAACATTTAACCGAAAAACGAACTGAACCAGATTATCCAAAACATTATCCGAATTACGAGAATCCAAATATGTGGCCTAAAATGAAGAGGTGGGTCCCACCCCACCCCCTAAGAGTGCCGATCGGTGTATAGGGGGGTTATACCCCATTTCATTTCTTTTTTCTACATCAAAACATTCAAGATCATCAATTCTCTCAACAATTTCATCCAAAAACCGAGAGTTCTAGCAAGAAAAACAAGGTAAAGAATCGAGTTAATCACGTTTCCATATTCGTTTCTTGAGTTGGTTTGCAAGAAAATGAGGTTTCTAAGATGAAAACCGATTCTTGCATGATCAAGTGATGTATACGGGTTATACAAAGGATCTTGGTCCAAGAAAGGAGTTAAACGGACCAAAAAACGAATTTTTACGGTTAAATCTTTGTTTTTGAATCATAACCGAAACCATGAAAGAAGTGGCTTGATCGTGAGTGTAACTTGCTTGGTATTGTGGTATGTTGGTTTTAGGTTCTGTATTTAGTGGTAGACAAGGCGGAAAGACGAGTTTGTAGCTTGTAGTGGCGGATAAAAAAGGTATATTCGGTTATGTTCGGTTTTGGGATATTTGGACAGATTGTGATACGTGTAGAGTTAGGTCATGAAATTTTACAGGAATGTTCTACACATGAAAATAAGAGTTCTGTGAATTTTTGGTAATTTTTGAATAAAGGATGAATATTTGGTGAATTTAATGCTCGGTTTTGGCCAAAAATGGTGAAAAATAGATAAATATCATGAAAAATTCTGGAAAATTGCAGATAAGCTTTTTATATCATGTATAAGTCACACACAAATGTTGAGGTCAGTTGGAGAAGTCTAAGTAGGCTTTTCGGTTAAACGAGTTCTAGGGATTTCTAGCTCGGTTTTAGTGAAAATGGCATGTAAAAGAAGATTTTGGTACTGGAAAAATTACAGGGGACTATGTGGATGGCAGGAGAAATCCAGGAGAAATTTGGGATTTTTCTAAGATCGTTTGGTATTTACGACATATTTAGTGTTTAAATGGTGTTTAAAAATAGATAAATAAATTTTAAATATAAAAATTAATTCTGGAAATATTTTTATAAAATTCCCCACTGTCAAAAAGTGATTTGTGCAAAATTTCAAGATCCGAGGTTAAACGGATAATTATCTGTGCTAAAAAGAAGATAAAAACAAACTTTTAAAGTTTAAAAAGCGTAAACCGGTAAAGTTCGCATAAGCGAGCTGACTGGTGTATAAAAACCCTAAAAATGAACGATTTTCATATAATAGAGTTAAACAAGTAAAAATGAATCATCCGAAAATAATTCGGATGATTTGGGTATTTTTTCCCGATTTAACAGTTTCCGGTGCACTAAAGACGGAAACGGGTCCCGCGGCCAATCGGGGCGTCTAAACCGAGCTCTAATTTCACCACTTTAACTAAATGATCAGTCAACGACTATTTTCGGGTCGTGTATGACCAAACTCATTTTTGAAACGTAAAAACGAATAACCGTGCTAGGCACGCAAAACGAGAAAAACAACTAATAGTAATTATGACCATGGAACTCTAAACGATATCACAATCTGAGTCCGGAGAAGTGTTTCTGGGTTAACCTTGCCCCCAGAACGGGTACAGTGCTGGGTTAACAGTGTCCCTAGATGTACCGGTTAACACGGTTAAAGTTATATTAATAATGAGTGTATAGTAACGATCGTAGAGATCATATTACAGATTGGACGTGTTAACTGATAATGATTGTTGTTACCTGCTTGCATGTGCTAAGGTGAGTTTCACGAGCCCCTTTTTCTGAATTGTTTTCAAATATTTTCCCGGGGCGGAAGCATGTTACTATTGAAATGTTTAAGTACATACTGAACGCATGGATTTGCGTGTATTTATAAATATTTGAATGTACGGGAATCGTACGGAATGGGTACAGTACTGGGTTAACTGTGTTCCCAGATGTCTTTGGAAGTGTTACTGGGTTAACTGTGTCCTCAGATGTCTTTGGAAGTGTTACTGGGTTAACTGTGTCCCCAGATGTCTTTGGAAGTGTTTCTGGTTTAACGTTGCCCCAGAATGAGTACAGTACTGGGTTAATAGTGTCCCCAGATAATATTATATTATGATATGGATTTATCATGGTTTACTCAAATTGTGAAACTCACCAACTATTCGTTGTTGACCCGTTTTCTCACATGCTTTTCAGGTACAACTAAGATGAAGTGATTGCTTACGTGCTAAGTGCTTGATGTGTGTAAGATTTGTGTGCGGAATGTTAGGAAACATTATAATAAATAGAATTATGTATCGTATTGTATGATGTGTGTATCACCTAGACGGTAATGAAATACAAGATAATGTAATTTGAAGTATATTAATGTATTCAGTTTTCTTTATAAACAATGTGGTTGATATCAGAGGTGTCTGTTGCATCCCGTTTACGTTTCCGCTGCGGTTACGGGGTGTTACAGAAGTTGGTATTAGAGCCATTGGTTATAAAAGAATTAGGATGTCTTTAAAAGATACCTAAAATATAACCAGTAGCTCAAGTATTATAGGATCTGAATATCAACTAATAATTTATAGTGACGAGATCTGGATGAACTTGGATGTACAAGTGAGTTATTATGGTCCGGAACATAATAACATACTTGTCCGCACGAGGGAATTCAGGGGAAGTCACGGGGTACGTTAATAGGTAAAAATGGCAACATATGTGTAAAGTATATAATATTATTTATACGTGCTAATGTGTATATATATATATATGTACATATCTTGTGGGTACATGTATTGAGAAATAGGACCCGGATAAGGAACCGGGGGATGAAATAATAAAAAGTACCGAGGATGCTGAAATTTCTAGAGCATCGGTTGATGATAAGCCTGACTTATCGGGCCATAGTTACGATATTACCAAGTTAGATCTCCCGTTTGACATTAACCAGGAATATCTAGTAACCGTCACTCCCAACCAAAATTGATAAATCCCTTACCCTACCAACACCGGTATCGTATAACCTAATAACCCTCTATGTTCACCTGAACCGTCGACCCTCACGTACGGACGGACCTATACCTGAACCCATTCTTATTCCATTAAGGAAAATAAATAAATAAATAATAATAATAATAAATTTGATAATAAATGAGCAGATAAAAATAATATATAGAAATATATATATGTATTTCTCACTCTCGAACATATGAGTCATGCCACCTCCAGGTCGAGAATTACCGATTTTAGCGAACCTAGAAAGCCGGAGGACATTAACTGAGCAAGCGATAGAGTTTCCCATCATAATAATTGATAATATTTGAAGGCAACCCATGTTGCGCGATTACCTTGAACCTTGCAACTCCCTATGTTAACCTTACATCCGTTAGATGCCTATACCCATGTATACTCGAATAGAATGATTAACCATACACAAAGAAGTGTTGGAATCATTAGAGCATAGTTGGTTATTCGTTCGTAGGTGGTATACCGTGTATGCCGAATGTACGAATGGACACGGATATTATAACTCCGTGGTACGTAATCGTTTGGTGCTCACGGTGAGCATGTATCGGTTATGCTGACATGCAGAAGGATATTGAAATCAAGTATATTAAACATTAATCTTTGTTGAGAAAGATCAATATGTCAGTTGGTGACAAGGGTTATGAAACATATTTAGACGTTAACCGACGTCAAGATAAGTCCATATGTTATTATATTTGTGGGACGTATATACTAAATACTGGTATGTGTAAAATGTATGATAATATTTGGTGTGTATGTGTACCTGTTGTTATGATTGAGCTGATAACGAGTTATACGGTGAGATTAGTATTGATTACTGCGTACGGGATGAGTACGGCAGAATGACATAAAAAGAGTAACTCCAATGATGGAGATTGATATGATTCAGTTGATTGCTCAAAGATAGCAGATGATGATACCGAATGTCATATCACAGATCACTGCTAGTGTTGATGCGAATGTGATCGCAGAATTATAGATCGAGCAATCACATGAATATGAATATTTCAATTCTTAGTGGTATTACTAAGAGTGATAATGTCCCACCGGATACTATTATGACTACAAGTATTAGTTATAAACTAAACATGAATAGTAGTCGTAATGAATTAGATCCGGTATGAAGGATATGTTTGTTGGTTGTGTTAAGGAAATTATTAATAGTTTACTGATGGTAAAGAGAGGAATAGATTAGCAAGGGATAGAAAAGATCGAAATGATTAAGGATATTGGTAAGAGTCTAGAATATTGTGTAGTGAAATATGCTACAGATATGTTGGTAGATTATGTTGTATCGTGATGGAACACGATGGTACAAAAATTATAGTTGGAAAATTATTACTCAGATGATATGGTCAGGATTTAAAATTCTTGTGCTAGAGCACTTTTATTCGAGTAATTAAACTCAGAGATTGGAAACTGAGCTATGAAAGATAGAAATGTTGTGTGCTGATCACTTAGAACACGCAAATCGTTTGAAGGAATTGTCATGTCTGGTAACATGGCTAATTACTCCTGAAACAAAGCAAAGTGAGCGCTAGATTGGGGACTAACTCCATCGATAAGGAGTATAGTCAACCCTGTAAAATATACAACCTTTGGAAGGGTTGTGTCACAAGCCAGCATTGATATATTTGACTTTATGGGAAGCGGAATGGAAGGACGTTAGGTGAGACGTCGAGTGTTAAAGAAGAGAAATGATAAAGGTATAGTGCAAGATAGACTTTTGAATAAGTAGGTATGTCCTACAACCCAGAATTATACTAAGACTAGTTCTGGTGTGAAAACGTGAACCGCATAAAGGGTCCTTCCCGAAATGTGGAAAATATGGTTATCGCCGGCAAGAAGAATGTCGAGTGATAGTAGGCCACAGGTGTGGTAAAGATGGACGTAATGCCCTAATTGTAGAACCAATTGAAGCCATGTGAACCGGCAACCCCACCCCATTCGTGTACAACCACTCCGAACCCAACAACCTCAATAACAATCCATCCAAAGAAATCAAATTACGCCAAACAGTTGTACTTGCTATGAATGTGGCAATACAGAACGTTTCAACAGAAATTGCCCAAAGTTGAACCAAGGTGTCGTTAGAAGACGAACCTCATGACAAGCATCAACCTCTGATCAAGCCAGTAGCCGTGCTTTTGTGAGTAATTCGAATAAAGCCCGTCATGATCCAAAGGTGGTATTAAGTACGTTGTAGTTTTAAATCAATAGACTTCAGTGATATTTTTACGGTCGTCGATAGATGTTAGTTCCTGCTAACCTCCTATCATTTGGAAAGATACCGATTAGTGAAACTATAGAACCCCATACGGTAGAATCGCTAACGGTAAACCCCTAATGGTTAACTAAATTGTTCGGAATTGTCCTATTATTCTGAACGATTAACCTTTCCTTATTGACCTACGACCAGTAAAGTTAAGAAGTTTTAACGTAATAGTTAACATGGATTGGCTAACTCAACATGAAGCTGCAATCAAATATGAAAAGAAGATGATTAGAAGCTCTCTTTCGGACGATAAGGCGATTAGATACAGAGAAAAGTGTACGGTATTATGTTACCACTCTAATCTCATCTTGAGATGTTATAATATTTACGACAAGAAGACGTGGTGTATTCAACAAACGTGATTGCCAAAGTATTTTAAAAGAAAACATATAGAAGATATTCCGGTGTTACGTAAATATCCGAAAGTTTTCCCAGAAGAACTTCCTGGATTACCGCCAACCCGATAGGTCGAATTCAGAATCGATTTAATACCTCAAGCTGGCCCTGTTGCTAAAGCATCTTACCGACTTGCACCATCTGAAATGCAAGAATTATTGGATAAAGGTTTTATACGACCTAGTTAGTCACCATGGGGTGCACCAGTGTTATTTGGGAAATGAAGGACGAAAGTGTTAGGATATGTATTGATTAGAGAAAATTGCATAAAGTGAAGATCAAGAATAGGTATTCACTTCTTCGAAGTGAACGATCTGTTTAACCAACTGCAAAGGGCGATTTATTTTTAGAAAATTGGTCTTAGATATAGTTATCACCAAATAAAAAAATCCAAGACGAGGACGTTGCAACAACAGCGTTTCGGACTCGCTACGGCCATTATGAATTCTTAGTTATGCCTTTCGGGCTAACAAATGCGCCGGCAGCATTCGTGGAACTCATGAACCGAGTCTGTAAACTTTATTTTGACAAATTTGTCATAACATTCATTGATGATATTTTGATATATTCGCAACGTAAAGAAGAGCACGAACGACGGTTAAGGAAAATTGTGGAAGTGTTAAAGCAAGAGGAGTTGTACGCGAAGTTTTCGAAATGTGATTTTTAATAAAGAAGGCATAATCCCTTGGTCATGTTGTAAAGCAACAAGGACTTCACATAGACCCAAACAAGATAGAAACCATTAAAATTGTGCCAAGAGCCGATTTTAAGTCTCCCCGATGGAGACGATGGTTTTGTCGTGTATTGTGACGCATCGCGTAAAGGGTTTGGATGCATGTTGACGCAGTATAATAAGGTTATAGCCTATGCTTCCCGACAGTTAAAAGTACACGAGAAAATTACACTACTCACGGCTTAGAACTGGGAGCGGTTATCTTCGCACTTAAAATGTGGAGACATTATCTCTACGATACGAAGTGCACCATCTTCACCGATCATAAAAGTTTGCAGCACATATTCGATCAGAAAGAACTGAATATGAGGCAACGAAGATGGGTCGAGTTGTTAAGCGATTATGACTGTGACATCCGTTATCACCCCGGCAAGGCTAACATCGTAGCCGATGCTTTGAGTAGGAAAGGTCGGGTTATGCCATTGCGAGTGCGAGCGCTAGGGATGATAGTCCAGCCGAACTTTTCGGATCTGATTCGAGTCGCTCAACGTGAGGCGTTGAAAGAGGAATAGCGAAAAGGAGGAACTTTACGGCAATGAGAAGAATTTTGAACAGCGCGTGGACGAAATTCTCTACTTCAAAAATCGGGTTTGGATCCCGACCCTCCATGACCTTCGTGAATTAATCATGGATAAAGCGCATAGATCGAAATATTCCATACATCCGGGATCGGAATAGACTATTGATGATACGAATATCTGAAAGGATTGTATTAATGGCCGAGTTTGGAGAAAGATATGGTTACGTATGTTGGTGAATATTTAAGTTATGCAAGAGATAAGGCTGACGCCGAAAACCCTAGGGAACGCTACAACGACAGAAAAATTCACCAATGATAGTGGGAATAAATTACAATGGGTTTCGGGACGCAAATTCCCAAGATATATCAAAGGCATGAGGTAAATTGGGTAATCGCGGATCGATTAACCAATCCTCACATTCCATCCCAATCCATGTCGATTACCACAATGAATTCTCGCCCAAATTCATGATGGTGAAATGGTATCTCGTCGTGGAGTACCATTTTCAATTATCTAAGATCGAAATAGTCATCCTACTTCCAATATTGGAAGGCGGGGAAGGAAGCATCGAGAGCTTGAAGCTTTCTATGGGTGAAGTAATTATCACCAATTTGTTAATTGAAAATGGGCGTCAATCAAGCCATAAGATTTGAGTTGATTCGAGATACAACCAATCGGATTTATAATATTTAAGATAAGTTGAAAGCAGCGCGAGATTGGCAAAGGATTTATGCCAACATTCAAAGGAAACCATTGTCACTGGAAAGAGGTGACAAGGCATTTTTAAGACATCACCTTAGAGAGGTGATATGAGGTTTGGCAAAACCGAAAATAGCTCCTTAATATATTGGACCTCATGAGACTATCTCCATGATTGGTCATTTAGTTTATCGATTAAAGTACTCCAGGGCTAAGTACTATACATGATGTTTTGCCATGTATACGGATTGGAAAGTACCTAAGCGATGAGGCAACGAAAGTACTAGTAATGGAGGTACTCGTAGAAGTCATACTTGATATCATAAATAATTCCGTAGAGATAGTAGACGGGAAAACTAAACAGTTTGGACACACCAAGCTTTATTGATTAAGATTAAGTGGAATTCACAGCGAGGACTAGATTATACCTGGTAACGCGAGGGTGTATTCTGAAGGAAAAACCCCCACCTTTCCCTCGGAAAGGGATAGTGAGCGTGTAAAATTTCGAGGACGAAATTTCTTAACGGGGGGAGAATGTAACGATTCCGACGAAACCCGGTATACCCTAACCGGTAGATAATAATTACGTCATATTTAATGTCGGGTACATGAGTTACCAGAGTAATTATACGAGAATACATGGTTCACTGTATTGATTGTACGTGAATATATAATTCATCGTATTGAATATGCGATCAATCGATCGATAGTTATTGAAACCCGAACGAATCTAGGGTTCAATTATAGACGAGATATATGATATGTAGTGATTTTAAGAATCATTAATGCTTCGGGATAAGTAAAGTACGGCACAGAAAAAGAATTTCGATTTAATGTACGTCGGTACGTTAAACGAAACCTTTAATACCAAACCGAGCAAGAGATGATCGATCAAGCCGAAAAAGATGCGCGATAATTAATGATATGATGTTTTAAGTTAATAAATGTCATGGTTTAAGTTTTTAAAGTTTTTAAATCGGTTTTATATAAATTTCATTTCTAAGCCGAAAAACGACTTTTTTAGCCTCGTTTTAAGCCGAATTAAACATTTAACCGAAAAACGAACTGAACCAGATTATCCAAAACATTATCCGGATTACGAGAATCCAAATATGTGGCCTAAAATGAAGAGGTGGGTCCCACCCCACCCCCTAAGAGTGCCGATCATTGTATAGGGGGGTTATACCCCATTTCATTTCTTTTTTCTACATCAAAACATTCAAGATCATCAATTCTCTCAACAATTTCATCCAAAAACCGAGAGTTCTAGCAAGAAAAACAAGGTAAAGAATCGAGTTAATCACGTTTCCATCTTCGTTTCTTGAGTTGGTTTGCAAGAAAATGAGGTTTCTAAGATGAAAACCGATTCTTGCATGATCAAGTGATGTATACGGGTTATACAAAGGATCTTGGTCCAAGAAAGGAGTTAAACGGACCAAAAAACGAATTTTTACGGTTAAATCTTTGTTTTTGAATCATAACCGAAACCATGAAAGAAATGGCTTGATCGTGAGTGTAACTTGCTTGGTATTGTGGTATGTTGGTTTTAGGTTCTGTATTTAGTGGTAGACACGGCGGAAAGACGAGTTTGTAGCTTGTAGTGGCGGATAAAAAAGGTATATTCGGTTATGTTCGGTTTTGGGATATTTGGACAGATTGTGATACGTGTAGAGTTAGGTCATGAAATTTTACAGGAATGTTCTACACATGAAAATAAGAGTTCTGTGAATTTTTGGTAATTTTTGAATAAAGGATGAATATTTGGTGAATTTAATGCTCGGTTTTGGCCAAAAATGGTGAAAAATAGATAAATATCATGAAAAATTCTGGAAAATTGCAGATAAGCTTTTTATATCATTTATAAGTCACACACAAATGTTGAGGTCAGTTGGAGAAGTCTAAGTAGGCTTTTCGGTTAAACGAGTTCTAGGGTTTTCTAGCTCGGTTTTAGTGAAAATGGCATGTAAAAGAAGATTTTGGTACTGGAAAAATTACAAGGGATTATGTGGATGGCAGGAGAAATCCAGGAGAAATTTGGGATTTTGCTAAGATCGTTTGTTATTTACGACATATTTAGTGTTTAAATGGTGTTTAAAAATAGATAAATAAATTTTAAATATAAAAATTAATTCTGGAAATATATTTATAAAATTCCCCACTGTCAAAAAGTGATTTGTGCAAAATTTCAAGATCCGAGGTTAAACGGATAATTATCTGTGCTAAAAAGAAGATAAAAACAAAGTTTTAAAGTTTAAAAAGCGTAAACCGGTAAAGTTCGCATAAGCGAGCTGACTGGTGTATAAAAACCTTAAAAATGAACGATTTTCATATAATAGAGTTAAACAAGTAAAAATAAATCATCCGAAAATAATTCGGATGATTTGGGTATTTTTACCCGATTTAACAGTTTCCGGTGCACTAAAGACGGAAATGGGTCCCGCGGCCAATCGGGGCGTCTAAACCGAGCTCTACTTTCACCACTTTAATTAAATGATCAGTCAACGACTATTTTCGGGTCGTGTGTGACCAAACTCATTTTTGGAACGTAAAAACGAATAACCGTGCTAGGCACGCAAAACGAGAAAAACAACTAATAGTAATTATGACCATGGAACTCTAAACGATATCACAATCTGAGTCCGGAGAAGTGTTTCTGGGTTAACCTTGCCCCCAGAACGGGTACAGTGTTGGGTTAAAAGTGTCCCCAGATGTACCGGTTAACACGGTTAAAGTTATATTAATAATGAGTGTATAGTAACGATCGTAGAGATCATATTATAGATTGGACGTGTTAACTGATAATGATTGTTGTTACCTGCTTGCATGTGCTAAGGTGAGTTTCACGAGCCCCTTTTTCTGAATTGTTTTCAAATATTTTCCCGGGGCGGAAGCATGTTACTATTGAAATGTTTAAATACATACTGAACGCATGGATTTGCGTGTATTTATAAATATTTGATTGTACGGGAATCGTACGGAATGGGTACAGTACTTGGCTAACTGTGTCCCCAGATGTCTTTGGAAGTGTTACTGGGTTAACTGTGTCCCCCGATGTCTTGGGAAGTGTTACTGGGTTAACTGTGTCCCCAGATGTCTTTGGAAGTGTTTCTGGGTTAACGTTGCCCCAGAATGAGTACAGTACTGGGTTAACAGTGTCCCCAGATAATATTATATTATGATATGGATTTATCATGGTTTACTCAAATTGTGAAACTCACCAACTATTCGTAGTTGACCCGTTTTCTCACATGCTTTTCAGGTACAACTAAGATGAAGTGATTGCTTACGTGCTAAGTGCTTGATGTGTGTAAGATTTGTGTGCGGAATGTTAGGATACATTATAATAAATAGAATTATGTATCGTATTGTATGATGTGTGTATCACCTAGACGGTAATGAAATACAAGATAATGTAATTTGAAGTATATTAATGTATTCAGTTTTCTTTATAAACAATGTGGTTGATATCAGAGGTGTCTGTTGCATCCCGTTTACGTTTCCGTTGCGGTTACGGGGTGTTACACTTCCACTTTATTTGGGCTTCCTTTTGGGCTCCAACTTCAGCACCTAGCTCTCTTGGGCCTCTATGTTTAGGTTTTGGCCATTAAGCTAAAATCCCATCTTGGACTATGAGGTCCATTAAGGCCCAAAACCAAAACCGTAACTTTGTTGCATCTTCTTTTACAAAAGAATATCCTAATACATTTTTCTCTAGTAAAAAAAATACAACTAATCTACTTAATATTATAAACCAATATGAAATAAATAAATAAATAGATTACAAATCCAAATAAATGAATATTACAATCATATTGAATAATTGAATAAATCACAACACAAACACACATCCAAACACAAGGTCATGGCTAGGTTATGAACAAGCAAATGCATATCCGAATACGCAAACTGTGTAAATCCAAAATGGTTCCGCTTTTTTATCTTAAAGTTTTCAGCCAAGGTTAATCAAACCGAAAACTTTGGGTTTTTGTCCATACAAAATAACCAATCATCCAAATGACTTAATTTTTCAAGATTACCATATGCATGTAAGGTATAATATTGAAAAACCAAGGGGTAACTAAATCCCCAAAACTTTCGGCCATATGGTGAACCACACCATAAAACCCAATAAATTTAGATCTATTGAAGCATGTATCCGTATAAGCGACTCTCTGATACCTTTGTTGAGTTTTAACAAGATTATCAAAGTCATATAAACCCATTTATATGAAAAACTCAGCGGATAAATAAATTTTAATTAGATGAATATAAAACCAATTTTATATGCAAAACCCAAGCCCCGGATCCATATACGAATTGCATGCTTACCAATATATATATAAACAACCAAAGGGTGTTTATGTAATATATCTTCAAGAGTCCAAGAAAATGAAGGAGATGAAGATATGAATGGCTAGTCTTCAAGATAGAAGAACCTCAAGTTTTTATACCCTTCAAGTTTCCAACAAGTACCTTTGTTATGCTAAGATTTACACTTGAAAACCTCCTTCTGTTCTTGCTTTCCCTTGGCCGAAATTGAGAGAAAGATAAGAGATTTTTTTTCTTGTGTGTGTGAGAGAAAAAATAAGATGCAACCAATGCACCTCACAAGACCACCAACCAATTTCCTTGCATGTCTTGAAAATATAAAGTAGTTAAGAGATGAGAGAGAGGGGGAAGCATGTGGGCGGCCAAAGAGTTCCTCCCAAGGATTCAAAATAAAATATCTCTCTTCTTTTATTACTTTGTTATATTTTACAAGTATCATGCAAAACCAATATGATTTGCATGTTGTCTATTTAACCAACTTATATAATCGTGGTATATGCAAAATGCATAATGCAATTAGTCTTGCATATTGCTATTTAACCAACTTAAATAATATAGTATATGTAAAATGCAGTAAGTATTGCATATTGTTATTTAACCAACTTAAATAATATTACAAGTAATATGCAAAATGCAAAATCTCTTATAACATAAATTATCCATATAATTTATTTATTACACTAGTGCAAATATTTAGAAACCCAATTTCCAAATATTCTAAGTGTTGATATTTATTTGTTAGATCATATCTTAAATATATATCGTGGTGTTTGTCTAGCTTGTTATTGGGTGGTATGACCCGACTTGGATCATAACGTACTAGCCACATTAACTCTAATATGTGTCTTGGGCATACCGATTCCAACACTTTTTACTGAAGCTTTCGATAAACACATATTTTTGTATTTGTTAGGGCTTAACGGTATTAAGAACATGGGAGGTGGGGAAGTGAGTGATCTCGAGGCTATGGATTCCGACCTTGAATAGCGATTCATCGAGGTCATATTACTTTGTAAATATTCTTTCTTTAAATTGTTTTTTATTTAGGGGGGGAGAAATGGTTTGGGAAAAATACAAAAACATTCTCTTAAAAGTCAAAAACATTTGAAAAATTATTATTTCCAAAAACAATGAAAAATGTGAAAAATACAAAAACAATAGGAAATGCTCCTCATAGTGAGTTTTGAAGCATAAAGGGAAAATGATAGTACATTAATCATCTTGTTCCAAGTACCGGAAATACTAAATATAAAAGTCTATTGCTTAATGTTCGGTGCATTGGTAGGCTTTTAAACAAACAAGTAAGGGAATAAGTTATATAAACCTAACTAGCCAAATTGAAAGATGGGTTACAATTATAGCTAAAGTATTGGTAATGAAGGCAGAAATGTAATAGCCTGCCATACGCAAGCCTTATGTTTCAGTAGATCACAAAAATAAAGTGTTAATAAAAAGGGGTTTTAAGCATCTAGTATATAATCTACACTTCAACTGTGTATGGTTTTATGACATTAAATCTTGTATTGATGGGATGCACTAGGTTTCTGGAACCATTGAGGTCTTTATGTGGTTTATCATCTTGGTATTAATTTCGGTGAATATTTAAAAACTTGCTCAAAGAGCGAACACTGAAAAAGTTATTAAAACTTGATCACTTTGTACTTTGTACAACTTTCACTACTTACTTGACCAAACATGTTGTTAGTCATACATTGTTCCTCCCTTGCGCGTGTCTTAATACTAATAAGAAACAGACCACAGGGGATACAATGTCTGCAAGCCGACAGATGAAATCGTGCATACTCATCCATGGTAAAGGAAACTTAGGGTATTTCTTGATAACGGGGGTATGCCTTGTTCTGGAAAATTGTTGCTATGATTGCTAAATAAAAAAGTTTTAATGTTTTCATCTACTGGTCTTGAGGTTTAAATTAAGTTGGGGTGACATGGTAAAAATTAAAATAAGCCTGAATCAAGATTAGAATCTGATCATGTTCTGATATTGTGTGCTTAATTGAACCTTAATCATATCACTGATGTCTGTGAATGTTTTGTTATAAAAGTTTAAGTGGACAACAATACTAATGACAAGCTTAATATCAGAAATAATAAAGCTTAACTATAAAATCGTGATGGAAGAACAGATTGATCAATATGATTCCTTGCCCAACTCACAAAAATATGTTCCTTTTTGTTTGTAAATAGTTTTATTTTGAAATATTTTTGTTTTGATTACAATTTTCGTTTATAAACCAAAAAGATTTTACATTTCTGTATTATTTTCGATTTTGGTGAAAGGTTAATCGGGTTTGGATATCCGAGAATCTGAATCGAGTGGTTGTTTTTGACAAAAATATTCAAAATTGGGATTTAAAGTTCAAGGGAATTTATCAAGTTCATTAATTTGGACTTGATTAAGTTCGAAAATGTAAAAATGGTTGTCTGAGGCAAAATATTTAAAATTGGACTTAAATTTCAAGTGGATTCATCACGGTCATTAATTTGGACTTGTTTGGGTTCGAAAGTGTGAAATTTGTCGTTTAAACGTTGTTTGGAAGGTTCAAACGTATAAGTTTTAAACTCATACGACGTATAAGTTGTTATGACTTATGCAGAGTATAAGTACAAAACTTATACGGGCGTATATGTGGACAGCATATATATGAACCTTAAACGATGGATCTTTCATTTGTATGCTTATACGTTTGTTTGAGAGAAAACATACACGTCGTCTACTATTGTCCATATATCTTGATAATTTCACCATATAAACTGAAAATTTGATTCTTTTGGTTGATTTTCACAACACGAGAAATAATTAAGGTAAAAATCAAGATTAATCTGTTGATTTTGATTGTTTGAATAGTTATGAACAGTTTCGAGAAGAATGAACATAAATTGAACCTATTATGGACATGGTTTATAGGGTTTATGAGTTCCAGACTTAATCGATGAACATACAAACCTGTTTGTCCGTGTTGGTTGATTATATTTTTCTGGTTTGTCCAATTTGATTTTGCCCTAGTGTCAACGTATAAGTTGTTATTAACTTATACGACGTATAAGCCTAATGTACTTATACGGCTTATAAGATTCTAACAACGTATGTGTTTGAATAACTTACATGTTGGACCTATCTATTTTAGGACTTATACGTTGCAATGTCCTTATACGTTCATAGACTTATACTTGTGCATACTTACACATTGAACTGGACTTACACGTTATCATGAACTTAAACGTTGAGAACTTACACGTCCATATGCATGAACAGGCATACACATTTCATGTACACTTACACGTTAAGATATCTACTTAGTTACTTATACGTTGATACATACTTACACGTTGGAATATACATATACATTGATCTTATACTTAGAATATTTTAAAGTTTTGATGAGTGTCTGTAAAAATTTCTAACGTGTTGTTTGTTTGTTTGTTGGTGTGTGCAGATGGTGAAAGATTTTGAGGCTAATCATAACGTTTGTGCAATTTTGGGTGGAACATATCAGAAAATGGACCGTTTAGGCCTGTATTACCTTTCTTTCTACGATCGAGGATCTTAAAGGCGATTACGGCTAACACTGCAATCATTAAGGAGATCGTGGAGGAATTCTGGAAGAACGCTAAGCTTGAAGAAGAATGTATCAAGTCAATGGTTTAAAAGAAGGAGATAATCGTGTCTGAGCATGTACTTCATGATGTTTTGGAGATACGTGATGACTCGACTGGTCCTACTACTTTAGACGAAAGGATGGTTAAAGGATGTTTACAAAGGATGGGTTACTAGAATGAAGTAAATAGAGTTGCTTATTTTAAGACGGGATTGCCAGGACCGTTCAAGTTCATGGTGCATGTGATAGTTCAATGTTTGGGACATCGGAAAGGAGGCTACGAGGAAATTCTAGACTATCAGATGTGTATGATGACTGCTCTATGCTTGAATCTGAAGTATAACTTTTCTAAAGTTATATTCGAGCATATGAAGATTTACTTTGATATCAAATGGTTGATGTACCCACGTTTCATCTAGCTGATTATCGATCATCAATTTCCTAAGGTTATTAAGAATGGTGAAGAGATTAAGTTAGCACACATGTCGGTGAAAGGATGTGCTAAGCTGAAATTATACATGAAAATTCTGAGGAGGAAATACATGTATTCTGTGCTATCTTTGGTCATTTAAGGGATCCTGATTATATTGCACCTGTTGATAACAAGTGGAGGAAAGTTGGTAGTGATTCGGATCAGAAAAACGAGAATGTTCGTATGCAAATGTTTGTTCCAATTGGTGGGAGTCGTTGGTTTGTGAACACTGAGGATGATGAGGCTGATGGATCACAAAAGGCAAAGAAGAAACGAAAGAGAATTGTTAAAGCTGAGCTTGTAACACCTCATGCTCCTGCTCTACAACAACAACCTATTGTTGATGCTGAACCAACTGTTGATCAATTTGGAGAGGAAACTGAGTTTGACCCTGAAACTCAAAGATATATTTTGGCTGATCCTCTAGCAATGCATGATTTGAAAAAGGAGAGGAGAACAAAGGAAAAGTTTGATCAAGATGAAACTTATGTACCAAAGTCTAGCCAGACTAAGAAGAGACGTTGAAAGCATATGGCTAAAAAGCCAAAATCTGGTTTTAGTCTGATTGATGAGCCAAAGGATACTGTTGAGGTTGAAAAGACTCCTGAACCTACAAATGTTGATAAAAATGTTGAAGCTGAGAGGACGCCAGTGTTTGAGGTGAATTTGGATGATGCAATAGTTAAGTTGATGAAAACTCATACAACTCAGAAGTTTATATCTCGTTCTACAACAAATATTGAGGAAACTATTCACAAGGAGACTCTGAAAGTTGATCTGAATGTGTCTCAACAATCATTTGGAAGTTTTTCTGATGCATATTTGTTGCTTGATGGACCGACTAGACTGTAATTCAATGAGTTGAAAGAAAAAGTTAAAAATCAAGAGGTTCGAATTACAAGCTTGGCTGAAAATAATGAAAGATTAAGGGTTGAGAATGTGGAGATCAAGAAGCATTTGAATGAAAGTGAAAGGAAAAGAAAGTTATCTGAAGTATTTTGTAATAATTGAGAAGAAGCTTGGGATTCGACTTAATTCTGAAGTTGATAGAGCTGAAGCTAGTGAAACTGTATTTGAAACAGTATATGGTGGTGATATGGAGTATGGTTGGTGTCGCTGAAAGCTTATTTCATATGGAGGATGATAATGAAAAAGCTGCTGAGAAAGGAAAGTCTAAAATCGAAAATCCTATCTTTGTTGATGATGATGTTGTTAAAGAAGAAGCCTCTGTG
Organism: Bidens hawaiensis; assembly: GCF_021521415.1. Classification (NCBI taxonomy): domain Eukaryota; kingdom Viridiplantae; phylum Streptophyta; class Magnoliopsida; order Asterales; family Asteraceae; genus Bidens; species Bidens hawaiensis. The sequence continues at coordinate 618,047 of NW_027491071.1, read as the reverse complement.
CAGGCTGGGAGATCTAGTGACATTGTTATGCAAGTTAATGAACATGTGGTTGAGTCAACAGTAGTACTTGTGTCGGTCCCTATTGTCTCACTTAATCACTCTTGTAACCCACACAAACGTTTCGACAAGAAGGTTACGAAATACTACATTTGTGAAAAACCAATAAGTTCTAATGGCGGAAACACTAATACTTAAATTTTGCTTAACGGACAGAAATGTAACAAACACACAAAGTAACTCAAAAGATTTTTGTTAATATTGTGAAGGGTACAATGAAAATCAGTTAAAGTTTCTAGGTAGAATGTTTGTATTTTTGGCAGCTTTTCCGTACAAGATAAAGACAGCCGTCAAATCAAAATATTCGCTCAGTGTCCATTGTGTCATAGGCGTGCCCTACAGTTTCCTTAAATAGGCTTGCCCTTACACCTTCTAGAAACCCTAATCCTTGATTCTTAAAATATTCAAACATATTCCAAAATATTACAAGTGTAAACAGGTTTTCGAGTAAGCTTGTAGCTTTTGTCTTTGTTGAGCAGACCTGATAACCATTAAGTGTGCTTGGAACAGTTCCCCGAGTAAGCTTTACTTAGAATATTTTCCTTAGAAAATATTCATTAAGCAGACTTCAATATTCAAGATAATATCAAACTTTGCTCTTTATATATCCTATGAGCAAACTTGTTCTTCTTGGGTCCCTTCAACCTTTTTGTCTTATAACTTATTAAAAAAGTTCTAGTGTGCTGGTGACACTGTAGCTCGCTCGAGGTTGAACCTTGCTCGTTAGAAGTCAGAGTAATTTCTTTATTAACTTCTTTCAAGTTTGCTTGGACCACTGTTTATTAACAAACTTTGCTCGTTCCATCTAATTACTTGGTTTAGTTAAGAGTTTGCCCTTAAACAAACCTTGCTTGACTTGAAGAACAACCTTTCTTGATGAAGTGTAGCTTGCTCGATCTAACACTTTCAAGACTTCAAGAAGATAACCTTGCTCGTTTGGGTAAAATACCTTACTTGACTAAGTTTGAGCTTGCTCGGATGACTAAGTTTGCTCGGTTTCCATACTTAGCCATTTTCCACAAGGTTGAGAAGATTTCAATCTATCTTAGTCATTTTCTCATCCCAACAATCTCCCCCCTAGATTGGAACAAACTCAGCTGCACCAAAACACCTATGGGTTACATACTTTTTCAAAATACACATCAAATTTAGCAAAATTACATTACTTATTGAAAAATTTACATAGGAGAATTCTACACATGGACATTACAATATAAATTTAACAAAAAGATAAATAGGTCTTCATCTTCTAGAGCTCCCACTTTCTCTCCTTCTATCAAACACTACAGCAACAGCCAAATCTTTAAATAAATAGACCTCCTTGTGGTGTGGATGTCGAGAAGGCAGATTCAATCTGATTATCTCCTCTAGATCCTCCACGTGAAGAAACATCAAATATATGTCGTGTTCAATAATGCCCAATGCCAGTCCATCAGAATTTCTTAAGATAAAAGATTGGTCTTTTGGTTCAAAGACTATCTTAGAAATCCTGCCATTTTTCTGGACCTCATAGTTCGGCCTGGTCATCTGCCGCCGCATACTTATACACTCTCTCATGTTGGCAAGAGGATTTGAATATCTGGTTGTTTGTTTGTACGAAGCCTTAATCATCATTATATCATTCCTTTTCCTCTGCCTTTTGGCTCTTTCAAAGTTTGAGAATTCCAGCTTCCTCTTTTTGTTTAATAAAGGAAATCCCTTCCTAGATTGTATTTTCAAATATATAGAAAGTTCATTTCTTTGTTGTCCGGCAAACCTCTGTCTATCTTTATAGTCATACAAATTCATCCTTGCCATTTCCTCCAATTGTTCCTTCTTATAACCCTGAAAATCATCCTTGAAAACAATGTTCTTTAAAGCACCACTGGACATTATGACTTTCAGAGTTTTTGTTTTTGCATCAAAATATAACTTCTTTGGTAGGTCCACATCAGTTGGTGGCCTTTGTTTTCTCTGAAGTGTAGATCTTGTAGTGGGTATTGGGACACTTACTGTGGAGACCCTTGGAGTATATTTTGTTTTTGGGTACAAGTCTTCTCACATGCCCAGTTTGTTCATAAAGATTCACAATCCGATCCTTAGTCATCATCACCAGTTTAAGATAAGCCCCCCCCCCCCCCCTCTTTGCCAGAGTTGTAATCATCTCCATAACTTCTTTATCAAATGGCTCAGATGGTGTAGATCTTTGTGTCTGGATAGGTTCCCCCCTTGGTCCACACTTAAAGGACAATAGTCTCCTTTGTTCCTCCTCTAACTTCTCCCAGTTCTCTTTCTCAGTACCGAACAGTTCTTTCAATTGAGCTTTCCCAGGATTAAAAAATACATTAACTGCCATGCCTTTGCTCATCATCAAGCCTTTTAAGGTCTTGATCTTGTTCTCATCTTCCCAAGGCAGTAAATTTTCTTTCATGGCAATTTCAATAGGTTTTGGTTTTACCTGAATTATTTTAAGTGGAGCCTGAGTTGGTTCAGATTGTTCATTCAATCTTCATTGTATTTCTTCAACTCAGACTCATAAAGCTTCAGCTTTTCATCAGAACTCATGTCTTTCAACTTTCTCCTTCACCCTTGCAATCATCAGTCTTCCAAATAACAACTCCTTCTCATCGGCCCATACCTTTTTCTCCTTCTCTGCTACAGTCATCAATCTTGATTTTCTTTTACCAAAATTTGAACCAGAGTGAATTTTCTCAGTGATTTTCTTGAATCTTTCTTCAACATATTTCTTGCTCATATTCTCAACATGTTCAATGTCAACACCATGGTTAATCAAAAACTTGCATTTACCACCATATTTGCTGTATAGATTCTCAAGTTTGTCTTTCTGATCAACAACTTTTTTTTTCATTCTTTCCCACTCTTCTTCTTTTATTCCTTTTTATTGTTGAATTGTAGACACCTTCAATATAATCATAGCTCATGTGGCTTAATTGTTTGTCAGAGAAATTGTGAAGCCTCAAATAAGCTAGATATCTTTGGGTGTTTTTGTTATTTATCTCCCTTATTTTCTTCAACTCTTTTACCTTCTCTTCAAACAAAGAATACAACTCTTCGTTAGTCATTATAGCCAAAGTTTCAAATTCATAGCCATGATGCATTAGGATGATGATTTTGGGATTTTCTTTCTTAGCACTATTCAAAATAGTTTGAATATTCTCTTTTTGAACTTCAGTCATGTTCACATGAGGAGAATCAGCCCCTTCATCTTCTATGTCAGATAAGTCAATTAAAGCATCAATTTTGGGCTCATAAGGGGATCATCATCAAGATCAATTGGCTTCAAATTTGTATGGGCATATCCCGAGTATGGCTCTTTTTCTTTTTAGGTGTCGCTTCTACTGGAAACTTATCACCGTACCTCTTTCTTTTCCTCACATTTTAATCACATAAGATGGCCAGCTCTTTTCATCTTTGCTAACTTCATCAATCAAGCTTTGATTCATCATCTCACTGGCCCTCTTTACCATATCATATTGAATGGTTTTCGCATCATAGATGTCAAACACCAACTGCCTATCAAAATTTTCATTGTCAGGCTTATCAGTACCAGTAGGTATAGTTTGTTCAAGCTCAGGAGATTTGGATTCAACTTCTGGGGATTTGGGTTGCTGGAAATTGTATATAACAATAGCAAGTAAGTTGCCAGCCTCATCTATCTGATGCAACCTCAAGAACCCTTCTATCACTTCCTGATCGATCTCACATTTTTCTTCATCAAGGTTATTGATCAACTCAATCTCCTCCAGAATTATTCTTTGTTCCTCAATTTCTTTATCAGATACGAATCTGTTAAGCATCTCCCTCTGCAACCATTCACCTACAATGTCGTCTTGTCTTTTTATGGCCTCTTCAACAGACTCATCCATAAACAAATGTTCATCACTTGATTGTATCTTTTTCAGCTTCAAGGGTTGCAGCTGGCCCACGTGTTCAACCACTGCTTTCCCCTTTAACCTCCTCTTATCTTATTCAATAGTTTCAGATATGGATGGACCTACTTCCCTCACCACAATTGGTGGGAAGTTATTAATTTCATCAAATAGTTCGTTAAGCTCCTCATCCACCTCCTTTAACTTTGAAGTCACATCATCATCATCAACTAACTCCTCAGTTTTGTCAGTTATGACTACAGTTTCACCTGAGATCACCATCTCTTCAGTGCCACTATCAGCCTCAACTATTTTATTAGTTTAAGCTTCAGTTAGGACATCATCATTCTCTTTTTCAACCTCATTAACAACATTTTCAATCTCCCTCTCAGCTTCATCTACCACAATCTTTTCCACCACCACATCATCATTTTCATTTAAGTTATACTCTTGTACAATCTCCTCAGAAACATCAGCCTCATACCCCTCATCACCTATCTCCTCCTCTTCATCTTCCTCCTCTTCACTACCATACAAATCACCAACATTTTTCACGCATTTATCATCACCCCTCATCACCTCTCTCCTCTTCTTCATCTTCCCCCCCTGTTTTAGTGCTGCTGAGGTCTTCTCAACCTCACTAACCAGGGTTTGAATCATGTGTAAAGCCTGCTCAAACTTGGTTGCTAAGTTAGCATTCTTCTTTTTCAACTCCTCATTCTCCTTCTTCAAGTCACAATTTTCAATCAAAACATCCATATTCCCGTCAAGTAATCTCAGCCTGGCATCAGGGGAAGGGGAGTTTATTGGTGAGATAGGAAATGGGTTAGGAATTTTTGGTTTGGGTAGTTTCATGAGGTGGACTTTCAATGATATTTTCACTAGTTGAGGGTAATGGGTTTCTAGTTTGGATTGTAGGTGTATATGTGTGTATGTTTTGAAAGGTAGGAATATGTGATTGGTCAGATGTTTGGGAATGTGTTGGTGATTGGTATGGTGTATTGGTTTGGTTTATAAGGTGGGCTGGGATGTATTAAGGTATGTAAGGTTCATGTTCAGGTTGGTCAGGTATTTGGGTTTTGGTTTATGGTTGTGTTTGGGTTTGGGCTTGGATTTGTGTTTGGGTTTGTGGTGAAGTTGGTGGGGATGGAATGTATGGGTCTTGGGTTTGATATTGGGGTGGTGATTGGTTTTGGGGTGAGGTGGGTGGTGAAGGAATATTGGGGTGGTGAATGTATGGGTCTCCCCCTGAGCGGCATCAGTCATCACACCATCTACATCCATAACATCCTTCTCTAGCACAACATACTATTCAACATCATCATCATCTCCACAATAATTATCATCATCGAACTCAGTCCCATCATCATCCTCACTCTCTTCTTCATCACTTGTTACTTGTGGTGACTCTGGTACATTCATGATCAATGTTGTTTTCAATAAACCATGGAAGAATGTCATACTCAACTTCAGGATTGAAATCACTTGTTTCCCCCAACCTTGCAATTATTCTATAGACGTATGGATCTTGCAATACATGTGTTATGCCCAAGGTTGGTAGATTCGAGCACAAAATATTAAAGATGATTTGTAAAAAATTGGGATAAAACAAGAATCTGTCACCCCTTCTCTTCCTTAGATTACTCACCAAACCTTCAAAAATGAGCCTTGAAAAGTTAAAAGGCTGGTTGTAGATGACAACAACAGTAGCATTTGCTATTTCTCTGCTCATGAGGGTCCAATTACCCCTCCTCGGTGTAAATACATGTATAATGTGATGTATAAGAAATCTTACAAAATGGGAACATCCCCTTCTTGAACTTCCCTTCATTCACATCTCCTTGATAACCCATTGTGTCTTGGAAAATTCTCAACAATCTATGGGTAGTAAAGGATATCAGATTATCCACATTATCTTTCAACTGAAGACTAGCCCTTATCAAGTTCTCCGTGATTTCGACCTCATGTCCAGCCACGGTGGCCTCAATTCTTCTTCCAAGTTCATCATCTTCTAACTTGGCAAAATTCCAGAAATCCAAATAGTGGTTTCTGTATATGATAGGGCTTTCAGTGAATGAGAAGCGAATAGTAGAGCGTAGCAGCCATCGAATCATCAACTCTGCATGCTTGTTCTCCTCTGTTACTTGGAGAAAGGTGCACATGTTATGCTTCTTTAAATAGTTTTTTTATTTTAGTGTGGGCGGGGGGGATGGTTAGGGAAAAATACAAAAATATTTGAAAAATCTTAAAAGTCAAAAACATTTGAAAAAGTATAAAAGCCAAAAACATTGACAAATGTGAAAAACATAAAAAAACAATAGAAAATTGCTCCTCAAAATGAGTTTTGAAGCATAAAAGGAAGATGATAGTAAATTGATCGTCTTGTTCCAAATCCGGTAAATTGAGGTATAAAAGTTTATTGCTTAATGTTTGGTGTATGGGTAGGGTTTTGAACAAACAAGTGAGGGAATAAGTGGTATAAACATAAATTGCCATGTTGAAAGATGGGTTAGAATTCTAGCAAAAGTCTTGGTAATGAAGGCAGGAATGTAATAGTCTGTCATACTCAAGCCTAATGTTTCAGTAGATCACAAAAACAAAGTATTAATAAAGTGTTTTAAGCGTCTAGTACACAGTCTACATTTAAACGGCAGTTTTATGGCCTTAAATCCTGTATTGATGGGATGCATAGGGTTTCTGGAGCCATGAGGTAATTATGCAGTGCGGTTTTCATCTGGGTATTCAATAAAATGAATATTTAAATCATGCTCAAAGGAGTGAACCCTGATAACTCATTAAACTTTGATCGCTATATACAAATGTACAAATTTTCACTACTGGCTTGATAAAAAAGTTTAGTAATACATTGTTCCTCCCTTGCGCGCGTCTAAATACCAATAAGAAACGTACCCCAAGGGATACAATGTCTGCAAGCCGACAGATGAAATTTAATGTATTGCTTGATAACGGTGGTATGCCTTCCTGTGGAAAACTGTTGCTATGATTGCCAAATTAATAATTTAAATGTTTTGATCTGCTGGTTTTATGGTTTACAATCTGATCATGTTATGATATTATGTGCTTAATTGAACCTTAGGCATATCACTGTTGTCTCTGAATCTTTTGTTACAAAAGTTTAAGTGGACAACAATACCCATAACCCTCTTAACATCAGACATAATAAAGCTGAAAACCGTGAAGGAAGAATGGATTGATCAATATGATTCCTTGCCCAGCTCACAAAAATATGTTCCATTTTGTTTGTAACTAGTTCTTATTTTGATATATTTCCTTTTACAATTTTTAGTTTAAAAACCAAAAAGGTGATTCGGGTCTGGATATCCGAGAACTGGGATCGGATGGTTGTTTCTTGAAAAATATTTTTAAAATTGGGGTAAGTTCAAATGAATTTTTTTCAAGGTCATTAAGTTGGACTTGATTATTTCAAAAATTGTGAAATTGGTTGTATTAAAATCACGTGTTCAAAATTTCAAAAGGATTCTTCAAGGTCACTAATTTGGACTTGATTGGGATCGTATGTGTGAAATTTGTCAAGGTTTAAAAATTGCAAACGTATAAGTAATTAACATACAGCGTATAAGTCTATTTAGCTTATACGACGTATAAGGCAATTAACTTATACGATCGGATAAGTGGGCAATATAAATAAGGGCTTATACGCATATCATTTCTTTATACGGTTATCCGTTGTCTCTCTAAAGAACATACACGCCGTCTATTTTTCTGTATATCATGTCTTTTTGTTACCATATAAACTATAGTTTGTGATTCTTGTGGTTTATTTACACACACTACAAGAATTAATCAAGGTATAAATTAAAGATTGAATGTCAGATCTGTTTAGGTTTATCATTGATGAACAGTACCGTATACATTTGGACATAATTAGACTTGATTTGGATCTGTGGACATAGGGTTTCTGGTCTTATTTGTACATAGATGTGGTGCTGAACCTAATGGACCATATTGATTTGGCTATTATTGGTGATTAAGTCTAGATTGTGTTTGACCTAGGTTTAGATATGAAACGCATAAGAGTCTAAACTTATCCGGCGTATAAGTCATCTGACTTACACGACGTATAAGCTTTATAGTCTTATACGTTGATTGGTAACATATGGACTTATCCGTCCTGGTCATCGGGAGCTATCGAAACTTGAAAATACCTGGAGAAACCATCTAAGAAGCAGTAGTACTGCTGACCTGTCAAGCGCTCCAACATCTGATCAATGAAGGGTAAAGGAAAGTGGTCTTTCCTGGTGGCATCATTCAGTCTGCGGTAGTCGATGCTAACTCTCCATCTAGTCATAGTCCTAGTGGGAATGAGCTCGTTCCTCTCATTGGTGACGACAGTCATGCCACCCTTTTTAGGCTCCACTTGAACTGGACTCACCCAGGCACTATCAGTAATGGGGAAAATGATCCCCGCATCAAGGAGTTTAATGATCTCTTTCTTAACAAAACTCCAACATTTTCGGATTAAGCCGCCTTTGCGGCTAAACGACAGTTTTGAAATTATCCTCCATGAGGATTTTATGATAGCAAAACGAAGGTTTGATACACTTAATGTCGATAATCTTCCATGCAATCGCCTCCTTGTGCTCTCGTAGCACCTTCAACAACTTCCTCTTCTCAACCTCCATCAAAGAAGATGCAATAATAACCGGCAACTTCCTCTCTTCATCGAAAAATGCATACTCAAGATGAGCTGGCAAATCCTTAAGAATGAGGACTCTCGATGGAAGGTCGGTCCAACGGATCGTCTCGTACGATCCTAGCAGATACGCCAGACTCAGGACCATGTGACTCGGTGTCGTTATCCAAGGACAGTTGGTTTCTTGTAGGTCCCCCCTGGGGCGTCGCCGATCGATACGAGATCCGCACGAGGTCTAGGAGTGCGGAATCCTCCTAGACTCGTTTATTGGTGTAAAGATGAAGACTACATACACGTACACGAACAAATAAACAACCAAATACAAGAACGGGATAAACAAATCTGCAGATTCTTTATAATAATCAAAACACGTTACATACCGTAACCAAAACAGAAAACACGACTGACCCGAGGTGAGCTCTACCTCGGGTCGTCTCACACAACACTTCCTCTCTTTTACTCTCTAGACAAATGAACTATAACACACAATACTCTAATTTCTGGATTCAAAACCTAAACAAGACACACATATATATAGACAAAACATCTTCTCGTGCTTGGGCTTGGGCCAGTAGGCGAAGTTGTACATAACTTCGCCTATGGCGAAGTTGTGATAACTTCGCCTAAGGCAGAAGTTTTTACAACTTCGCCGTTGGCGAAGTTGTTCTAACTTCGCCTAAGGCGAAGTTGTGTTAACTTCGCCTGTGGCATTCCGCTGGTCTGAATTGCATAGCGACGGTCACAAAATGCACCAACAGTCTCCCCTTTGACCGTTGCTCTCAATTCTAACAAACACGAAAGATCATATGTTACAAAAACATGCACCAACAGACTCCCTCTTAACTGATGATCTTCTGTTTGCCCATCAACCAGCCGTGTCTGAAACTGTCCTATAGCTTCACAAATCTACCAGTCACCCAGCGTCTTCCATATCAGATCTCCCCTTCAGTGTAAGCTTCTCCGACTATAACGATTGAGGTCTTTGAAATGCATGCATCCTCGTGCCAATAGATCATCTTAACCAATCACGTGAGTCCATCTGACTTCACCAACACGTGAAGTTGGGCTTCCTCCACAACTTCACCAACTCGTCGGCATACGATAAGGTTTAATCTTCAACTACTCAACATCAAGTGATCAATTTCATCACAAAACCACCTTGACAGAATCTAACACATGACCATTAATTAATCCGAAGCATCTTCAATCACCAGGGATAACGATCAAGAACATAAACACTTTAGTTCCCGATTAAATCCAACTTGTTCCAGAATTTTCACTCTAATAAATAAGCATCACGTTTCAGGATCCAATTCTCGAACGCCTTGAAAGTAACTTAAATAATATGCTCTGACCGCAATCCAGTAATGACAAAAACCTTCAGTTAAATTTGACTTTCTTCAATTGGTCACCTCGAACAACAACAATTTCATTGCCCACAAACACCCAAATATGTGTCAATATCCAGTTTCAATCAATATCCCATTCACAAACTCAACTCCATATCCAGAGTTGACACGTATTTGTTCACACGTAAGACCCAGAGATAACAAGTTTCACTCGTTGACGGAACAACATCTCCGGTCTCACAATAATCATGTACACCTGGCCATACAGACGAAAACACCAAAATATTTTTTTTTTTTTTTATTTTTTTTTTTTAACTTCACCTGGCTGCTAACTTCACCTGGCCATAACTTCGCCTGGCTGCTAATTCGCCTGGCTGCTAACTTCACCTGGCCATAACTTCGCCTGGCCATAACTTCACCTGGTTCATAACTTCGCCTGTTCATAACTTCGCCTGGCTATAACTTCGCCGAGAAGTCAACTTCGCCTAAAGTCAACTTCGCCTGTTCATAACTTCGCCAGACCTTAGATCTTCGCTGAAACCCTACGAACAGTGATGGCAACTTCGCCTGATGAACAATAACTTCGCCTACGGCGCTGTTCGGCCAGAAACGCACAGAAACGTGCCAGAAACACCAAAACGCAGATCTCAAACCATAGCATAAGAGCCTAAGGCTCTGATACCACTTGTAGGTCCCCCCTGGGGCTTCGCCGATCGATACGAGATCCGCACGAGGTCTAGGAGTGCGGAATCCTCCTAGACTCGTTTATTGGTGTAAAGATGAAGACTACATACACGTACACGAACAAATACACAACCAAATACAAGAACGGGATAAACAAATCTGCAGATTCTTTATAATAATCAAAACACGTTACATACCGTAACCAAAACAGAAAACACGACTGACCCGAGGTGAGCTCTACCTCGGGTCGTCTCACACGACACTTCCTCTCTTTTACTCTCTAGACAAATGAACTATAACACACAATACTCTAATTTCTGGATTCAAAACCTAAACAAGACACACATATATATAGACAAAACATCTTCTCGGGCTTGGGCTTGGGCCAGTAGGCGAAGTTGTACATAACTTCGCCTATGGCGAAGTTGTGATAACTTCGCCTAAGGCAGAAGTTGTTACAACTTCGCCGTTGGCGAAGTTGTTCTAACTTCGCCTAAGGCGAAGTTGTGTTAACTTCGCCTGTGGCGTTCCGCTGGTCTGAATTGCATAGCGACGGTCACAAAATGCACCAACAAGGACTGATTGGTCATGGCAAACATCTCAATCTCCAGAATCTCCCTATCGAGAATCTGGGTGTCGAAGGCAGATCCTTCACAGGTCTCGCTGAAAAACTCCCCCAACGTGTTCCATGATGGTATCTATGAAGTATAAGGAATCATCAGTAGACTTGGGGTATTTCGGTGACTGTCGAGCGTCAAAGGTGAAGTTCTCATCCCCAACTCTTAAAATCAACATACCCTCGCAGACGTTGATCAACGCCTGTGCAGTGGCAAGGAATGGTCGCCCTAAGATAAGCGGGACACTATCATCATCGTTCATGTCCAAGATGACAAAGTCCACCGAGAATATGAACTTGTTGACACGAACGAGCATGTTCTCGACCATCCCTCGGGGTATTTCACAGAACAATCAGCAAGCTGGATACTCATCCTGGCAGGCCTCGGCTCGCCTAAACCCAACTTGCGATACGTTGTATACGCCATGAGATTAATACTGACACCAAGATCCGCCAGCGCGTAAACCACCGTATCATCACTCAAGATGTAGGGAATCGTGAAACTCCCAGGATTGGACATCTTCTCTATTAACTTTCTCTGCAAGACTGCAGAGCAACTAGCACTCAGTGGGATGGAAGAGACCTTAGCTAACTGCTCCTTATTCTAAAGGAACAGATGTTAATGTTAAGTTGCTTTAAAAGATCGAGGAATTTGGAGTTATGATCCTCGTCTCTATTCTTGTGGAGTCTCCCGGAAGTCTGGGATATGCAACTCTAGGTTTATAGACTGTCGCTGGCGTGCTGGGTAAATGCTGGTACTCGGCATGTGCTGCATCCTAGGTTGCGCCTCTAATGCACCTTGGCCAGCGAAGACTCCATCTGAATCTCCTCGTCCACTTGCTCCTCTCCATCAACTGCAGGCTCTTTAACGACTCCTCCTCTAGTCGCCTCCTGAATCACGGGCTCGTTGCGTCCCCTGCACCGCTTCTCGTCGTCACAGCCTTCGCGAATCCCTTCGGCTTCAGCTCAGTATTACTCAGAAGTGTACCCGGCGGCCTCTCTTTTAATCAACTCGCTATATCTCCCATCTGCCGCTCGAGATTTTGAATTGACGCTCCTTGATTTCTTATGAATGACACATGTTCTCGAAATTTCTCTTGGGTCTCTTCGTGACGGGAGTCCTCTTGAGTCATGAGCTGTGACAACATATGTGTCTGTCGTGCCATCGTCTCCTTTAAAGTGGGCTTATTCTTCCCGTTGCTCTCTCCCTCACTGGAATCCTGGAATAGACTCTGACGTTGCTTGAAGCTGGAATGATTTATGTTCCCCTGGTTGGAATTTTGATTGCCTCTCCACCCCGAATTATAAGAATTGAACGAGTTTTGATTTCGGTTTGGATTACTAACAATGTCAACCGCCTCCTCATGGAAACCTACGAAGCACTGAATAGTATCATGTCCTCCTCTACAAATCTCGTACAACTTGCTCTTCACCTGCAAGTCCTTCACAATCTTCGCTAATGCCTCAACTTGTGTCGCGAGTACGGATCCACCAGTAAGATGCAAAATGTCGCAAATGCGTGCAACGCGAGTAAGATAAGAATACAAATTTTCATTGAGCAACCCGTGAAATTGAGCAGAATGTGAGATGATGTTCAGAATTTTCGATGGAATCTGCCAATTCGTGTTAAATGTGATGGTTAGTGGAGCGATGATGGATCTAACGCCCGCATCAACTGTCCTCCTCGGTTGTGGTGCGTCGGCCATAATCCTATCCCTAACGACGAATTCAGAAAAAGTAGTAGAAGAGGATGTATTACCAACAGACGAAGAAGAACTAGAAAGTGGACAGGCTCAACATGTCTCACACAACTCTCTCTGGTTCGGAAAATCCCCCAGTTTCAAGCGGTCCTAGAGATCGAGTGCGACCCATACAACTATTAAAATAAACAAAAGAAACTAAAATTAGCTAAACTATTTTAACTAACAAGCAAAGCAAAATAAAAACAAGTAGCAACTAAGGTTCGTTCTAACTCGAGTCATTCTCAATACGTCTCAAACCGTGTCCCCGGCAACGATGCCAAAAACTTGATGTGTGTCTAATGAGTGTTTCTTTCTAAAAGGACTCACAACTAAGCTTTAATTTTAAAAAGGAAATTCCTAATAACACTACACACAATCGGCAAGTGTACCGATCGCAAGTAGCATACACCTAAGAAGTCCGAGTATCGAACACAAGGACACGTGAAAACGCCTATGATTACTAAACCCTAGACAAGACCTTGCTAAGAATATTATTTTTTATTTGATTTTTAATACTTAAAAACTAATCGACCTAAATTACTTTGAACTAACTTAAATAACTTAACTTAACTTAACGAACTAACGGAAACACTTAATGAATCTTAACAAGGTTTTAACGAATATGGAGAAAACGTCTACCTAGGTAAGAATCAAATTGACGGCTCAATAAGTAAATGGATTGAATGATCTCACGACACCTGTATCTAAAGATGACACAACTAAGGTTCGCTCAAGCTATCTAGGTCACCTCTCGGTCTCACTAACAAACCCTAACTTACACTTAATCGATTTTAAAAACAAATCGTAAAACGATTACTAAGGTGTTCTAACGCCGACTCTCCTCTCGGGCTCACCGACACTCGATCCTAATGGAAACGAATACTACACAACCAAGGATAGAGGAACAATTTAGTTTAATACAAATTAGACCAACTAATTACTCAAGAACCCAAACCCAACAAAAATTGAACTCGCTCTCGCGCAATCATAATCCTAGCATGCAAAGGCTATGAGACGACCTTACTTCTTATCACCTCTCGGTCTCTAAGAAGGTGCTTACCCGCTAATTTTTTACAATAAATTAACTTAACAAAACCATACGGTTGTATCTACCACAAACAAATTGTAAACACCAAGTAAAGAATCAAACAAGCAACAATTAATCAAAACAAAATCAACCAATCGAAGCATGTGGTTTATGAAGTATAATTAATAAAATCTCAGCCACTAAACACAACCTAATTCAATATTAAACCAAACTTTACTATAGTAATTCAAATATTTTGATCAAACAATCCATAAAACTCATCAAAACCGAACAATTATCATCAAACCTAGGTAGAACTAACAAGATTAGATACTCATATGGATAGCAGCATATACTTATAAATATATTCATATTACTCATCCAAATCATAAGAAAACTCATTCAACAATCAAGGATAATCAAGCACAACTCAATCCTTAACTCAATTGCAAAAGAAATCAATTCTATGATCAAAAACAAGACAAATATTAAACATAAATAAAACCAAAGTATATGAGGATGAAGTATAATCTTCTTGGCTGTTCCTTGATGCGTAAACCACTTAGAAAACACTTGTAAACCTGCTTCCAAACTCCTTCTCTTCCTTGCCTAGCTGCTGCGATCGAATCTCAACCCTAGAGTTAGGGTTTATAATTTTATCTTTTTTTATCTTGATGGTTACTGCTGATTTCGAGATTAGGGGCTGATTAGGGTTTTTTTTTGTTGTTTATTATATTATAGCACATATGGGCTTCACAAAATGGATATGGGTCGGGCCATTAACTTGATTCTTCAATAATAGTGCATAAAAGGCCTCTAAATCTCTTTCAAAGCTTGGTTTCTTTCTATTAAAACCCGTAACCTACAAAATACATATTCATGTAAGATCATACCAAAACAAGTTAAAAACATTAAATATTAGATAAACAAGCAATTAAAACAATGATAATTAGCGCGGAAAACTAGTGTGTTTTTACAACACATTAATATCTTCACTACTTCCTTCACCCAAATGTTGTTGAAATTACAGTGTGGCCATTTCTACGGTGATTTCCTCTTAAGGAAATGAGAAACAACTCCACAATCTGTCATAGTCAAATATCCACGAATCTCCCTTTCGTTGAATAGGAGTAGCATAACGTTGACAATCAACATGTTGCACTTGCATAATCCGATTTATGCTAGGTAATTATACACGTCGTAAAGGACTAGAATAACCAACAAAATAATCCACAAACTTTGCACCGAATTTACCATTAGGATCTAGAACAATACCTTGTGATCCAAATGGCTCAAGCCACTTCAAGTTCGGCTTCCGTCGATTAAGCGGCTCGAAACAAGTTTTGCCAAATTTCTTTACAGTTAGAATGCGGTTAAGAGTGTAACAAGCGGAGGAAACTGATTCTGACCAAAAGCTAACAGGTAGTTTCACATCAGCCAACATAGCTCCAGTTGTCTCAATCAAAGTCATATTCTTTCGTTCAGCAACTCCATTTTGTTGTGGTATAAGGAGCACTAAATTCTTGAAGAATACCACATTCATCACAATATTGAAGCATTCGGTTGTTCCTGAACTCGGTACCATTGTCGCTTCTGATCTTCGGCTCGGCAGATTATATAACATCTCGAGTTTCTTGAATAAGATCATTAAGTTGTCAAAGGTCTCATCTTTCGATTCAAGAAACATCACCCCACGAGAAGCGTGAGAAATCATCAGTGACCACCAAACAATAAAGTTCCTCGGTGATACTTTTGACATTCACGGGACCCAATAAATCCATGTGTACCCTCTCGAAAGGTAAGTTGATTGAGTTTAGAGATTTCGTCTGGTGAGACTTCTTCCTTTGTTTTCCCTTCTTACAACTCAAGCAATCACTACTCAAATGAAATCCCTTGAGGTTTACCCCTTCAACCAGTTGGTTATTAACAAGATAGTTTATCTTGCGAACATTGATGTGACCGATTCGTTAATACCATAACACATATTACTTTTCAGACGCCTTGGTGACAACGCACTGAACAGTGCCTTGAGTCGATGATGCAACATTCATATTAAGAACATAAAGATCGTTCTCCCTTGGTGCCTACATTAATACCCATTCTTCTGGTATCATGAATCCAGGCTTCAGAATCAAACAATCTTGACTTGTAACGTGAGTTGAGAAGACTTTGTCACAGATTTGGGAGATACTCAGCAGATTATTCTCTAGCTCGATAATATAGTTCACATTATTAAACATCACCTTCCCGTTCGATAAAGTACCCTCACCAACAATTTGTCATCCTTGATTTGCCGCAAACCCCACATATCCTCCTCAAATAGATTTAACATTCTTTAGCAAATGAAGAGTTCCAGTCATGTGTCGAGAGGCTCCATTATCCATAATACAACGTGAGTCATTGGATCTTGAAATCCCCTACAAAAGTATGCGATTAGTGAAACAAGGAAACCCAAGTCTTATTTCTTGATCTTGGGTTGTTTCAATTTATCATAGAAACAAAGATCAAAACTATCATCCTCATAATCAGTCAATGATTCAACCGATGAGCATGATTTAAACGAATTAGAATTAGAAGGCTCAGATTTTAAAAACTCAATTTCTTTCTCAATTTTAGAAGACACAACTTCTTTCTCAATGGTTGAATTAACATGTTTATCTTAGATTTTACCCTTAACCACCTAGTTCTACCCAATAAAACTAGGTTTTTTATAAAAACCATCATTTTTCTTAACTTTTGAAGACTCACCAACCTCAAAAACATTTTTGAAAAGTTCCTTTTCCAACCCCCGTTTTAAAATCTTAATGGGTGGAGATGTAGGTCTCACAAATGGAACTTTTTCATCTGGTTTTTTGTTCACCACATGCTTTCTTTCTTGGGAACGAGAGAATAATTTAGAGCATGAATAAAACGAATGCCCTTCCTCATTACAACATGTTGGGATGAGAAAAGACTTAAGAAAGATTGTTGGTACATGATGTCAGTAGTTCAGTGTCTAGTGTCTGTAATCGAGTCGTTTGGATTTGAGTTTGTATGTAAGCGAAGTTGTTAACAAGTTCGCTGATACAGGCGAACTTGTTAGACAAACGAAGTTAGTGACAACTTCGCCTGAACATGCCAGGCGAAGTTGTCGTGATTATATAAACTAGGTTACGGCTTAGATAACATAATAGAAAATAGAACGAGTTCCGAGTCAGAGAGAGTCTGTATTTGGTGATCTTTGTATCACGTGTTTAAGGTTGCAATATAACAGGTTTGTGTTTATTGTAACATGTTTAATCGTTTTGTTTTCTACGCTCGTAACGTCTTACGTAGGGATTCCGCACCTACGTAGAACGCGATATCTCGTGTAGATCCGGCTGGGAACCTACAATTGGTATTAGAGCATTTGCTCGATTGTGTGGTTCGGGATTATCACGCGGGTGTAGAAATCGTTCCGTTCGACTATTCGCGGGACTAGTTTTCTGAGTTTTTGTGTTATACTCACCTCCTACAATCATAAACAACCCATAACACCTTCACAAACCTCGTAAAATCCAGAAATCAAACCTGCATATTCATCGTGTTCATCAGGCGAAGTTGCCGTCACTGTTCGTAGGGTTTCAGCGAAGATATAAGGTTAAGCGAAGTAACCCACAACTTCGCCTACCTTCTCAAGGTCGCTTATCTCAAGCGAAGTTACCCACAACTTCGCCTACTTCACAAGTTAGCTTACCTTAAGCGAAGTTATACACAACTTCGCCGAATCAGGCGAATTTAATAAGAAAGCGAAGTTCAGAATCAGCGAAGTTCAGACTTAAGCGAAGTTATCCACAACTTCGCCTACAGTACTGTTTAAAATAAAATTTTTATTTTTCGAGTTTCTTTGGGTTTCGTGAAAGATGTCTTCAATAAACATTACGGAACTAGTTAAGATGGAAGTGGAAGCCGGTTCGGCTACAAAGGCACCGAAGATGCTTAAGAAAACCGATTATGTAGCGTGGAAAGATCGTTTTGAACAATATGTCAAGTACCAAGATGCTAAGATG